>NC_067169.1:15984022-16203903 GCF_903995435.1 Acomys russatus
ATCATGCAACACCACTGGGCTCCTTGCTGCTGTTTGATGGCCCTAATTCACCCCAAAGACAGCCAAAGCCATCACTGTGATGCACTGTCTGTGCACACCCCCCTGTGACAATCTTTTCTATCACCCTCTTGGGTACCAGTCACCAAAGCTTCCCTGTGATTTTCACAGCATGCCAAGTCTTTTTGCCTCCTGATCTGTTGCCCAGTGACACCACGCCCCCCCCCCCCCTGCTTGGGTTTGATTGTAAAGTCACATTCATGTGACACTTTCTCTGACCTATTAAAAACTGCATCTTTTTCATATTCCCCAACCTTCCTTGGCCCCCTTGCTTGGGTTATTGTTGTTTATAGTGTCTTATGAAGTTGTATTGCTGTTCCCACTTAAATGTAAGTTCCTGAAGGCAAGACATTGGCATGTTTGATTCAATACTGAATTCAAACATAGAAGAGGGCTTGGAACAAAGTGAGAAGTTCTGTAACAATGTGAATACAGAAAAGCCACTTTTGTCCTTGGATACTATTCTATGCCCTTACTAACCAGTACATTTTCTCTCTCCTTCCTCTTTCTTTTCTTCCTTTTCTCCTACCTAGTTCTCTCCTCTCCTCTTTCCTTCATTTCTTAATTAAATAATGTTGACCATGCCTTCAATTTCTTCAGTGCCTCTTAGGTTTAAACACCCGCTTTCACACTCTCTCTCATCTGATTTGGCAGCAGCCCTCTGCTGCTCAGTGAGCCAGTCTTCCCCATCCTCCCATAACGGAGGGGTCAGCCCGAGGTAAAAGAAAACGAAGCAGGTGTTCTGGATGAGCCACAGTGGGCTCTTTGGACTCCGATGCTCAGCTGCCTACCTGCAGCTGTGGCCCATGCTTCCCAGTCCAACTGCTGCTAGCTTTTACTCCTAGCACTGCCTGGGCATGCTCAGTGAAGTGCTTGATAATTCAGGGGAGTTCATGGCCTTGGGGCAATTTGGAATTATAGAAAATGTGCAAGTGGCAGATGCAATGTTTATGCCTCCTGAAATTCTTTACTTTTTAATGTTTATTTATTGTCGTGTGTGTGTGTGTGTGTGTGTGTGTGTGTGAGAGAGAGAGAGAGAGAGAGAGAGAGAGAGAGAGAGAGAGAGATAGAGAGAGAGAGAGAGAGAGAGAGAGCAGTGCACATGGCTATATATGTGCTATAGCATGTGGATGGAGGTGAGGAAACAATTTCTAGGAATCAATTCTGGCTTTCTCTCATGTGGGTTCTGAGCATGTGACTGGTATTTTCTTTTCTTTTCTTTTTTTTACATTTTTATTAATTTATTCATATTACATCTCGATTGTTAGCCCTTCCCCTGCTTCCTCCCATTCTTCCCTCCCTCCCACTTCCCCCCTTCTCCCCTCCTCTATGTCTGTGATTGAGGGAGACCTCCTCCCCCTATATATGCTCTTAGAATATCGAGTCTCTTCTTGGTAACTTGCTATCCTTCCTCTGAGTGCTGCCAGGCCTCCCCATCCAGGGGACGTGGTCAGAAAAGGGGCACCAGAGTTCGTGTGAGAGTCAGATCTCACTCTCTGAGTCACTCTTCCAGCCTCCTCCTGAGATGCTTCGAGGCTCTTAGGATGGGATTTGGAGTCTGGTCCTTTGATGATGGCTAAATGATGTCTTAAGACGGGATCACTGTCAGGAGAGGAGGATGAGTCCAATTCCAAAGTCTGTTCCTTAATGATTTCTGGGTTGCTTCCTTCAGACATCAAGCCCCAGGTGTCCAAAGATGCAGTCTTCTCCACTCTGTGTCTGGTCCTCCATCCGTGTGTCTGTTGGCTTTTCTACATTCTCCACCTCCCTTCTCTGATTTGTGGCTGTGTCTCCTGGGAGCACTTCTCGGTCAAACTATTAGTGAAAGTCCTTTCTCAAGTTGTCTTCCAGGAGCCCCAAAACTGGAAAAGCAGAACACCAGGCTTCTCTTATAAAAGTGAGACCCTTCTGTGACCCTTGACAGGGTTGGTCAAGTTTTCTATACATATATAAGATGCCTATTGATGTTTGCATTTTAGATAAAGATATGTTTTGGTATACAGTCTATGCAATACTTGGGGCATACTTAGACTAAAAAGATTCATTGTTTATCTGAAGTTCACATTTTTTTGTGGCAACCTGAACCAGGGCTGTGAACAGGGGTGCACTAATTAGGGAACTGGAAATGATTACAGAGGCCTGGATTCTGTTTGACTCTGGGTAGAGTAAGGCAGATCTGGGACCCTTTAACCTTTAACATACCTAATCTGGGACTGGTTGGCCTCCTGACTCCCATTATCATCCCTACCCTTTTGAGCACATTATATAGCCTGAGTGTATTCCAGCTCATGGGGGAGAGCATGATTTTGAGGTCTGTCCTCTGAGGTGGAAACTTTACTGGCCATAGAAGGAGCAGCAGCAGTATCGGTGACAGCAATGACACTGCTGGTAGAAGTCTGGGACTGCATGTCATCACAGAATCAGTAGCTGAAAATGGAAAAGTTTAGTCACATCCCTTTTTTCAGCTGCCATCTGTATGATAAGGGTGAAATTGTGCTTTCACAGAGGCCCAGTGAACCTCATTCTGGTCATTTCCGGCAGATATTCCAGGGGCGGGGCTCTGTTGGCTGAGGCAGAACCAGGACTGTGTGGGTTCTGGGTGCTGTGTTGCCTGCTTTTGGGCTGCCTTGTTGGGCCTTGGTGGAAGAGGATGCATTTAGTGCTGATGGACTAGATTGATCAGGGAGGGTTGGGGAGGGGCTCTCCTTTTCTGGGGAGAAAAGGAGGGGGAGAAGGAGAAAGAGGGTGGGAGTGCAAGACCAGGAGGAGAGGAGAGAATGGGTAGGAATAGGGATGCAAAGTGAATAATAATAATAATAATAATAATAATAATAATAATAATAATAATAATAATAATAATAATAGATCTATAAGGATCTATAAAACAAGAACAAACTAAACCCAATGACAAGAAATACAAAAAAATCAACACAGAAATTAATGAAATAAAAACAATGAGAAAAATATAGATATTAGTGCACTGAATACACTAAGAACTCCATCAGGTAGCCAGAACCCATTTTCCAGATTAAACAATTGAGGTACACTGTCACTTGCCTGGGAGTGGGAGCTCTAGCATCCAGACCCAGGTTGTATGATGTAGGGGTGGCAGACCCTGGAGCAGAATCCTCAGAACTGTTCTCCAGGACTGAGACACTGGTTCCCAGCACAAGAAAAAAAAAAAAATCCATGAGATCCTGATTTTAAAAGACACAGCACAAGGAGCGCAGCTGACGCACGCAGCTAGTCCATTCTTGCTATTGGGCACTAGTGTCCTCATCGTCTCCTATGCCCTAAATGGAGCTAGTCTGGGGAATGTTGTGAAAGGCCAGGCCTTGCTTCTTCGGGGGGCACCTCCTCTCAGTTGTCTCATAGACTCTTGACTCACTCCCTCTCCTCACTGTGCCCTCTAACTAGCAGGCCTTGAGTTTCTTACACAGCCTGAAACACACTGCCTGGCATCATATAAAACACAGCCGTGGTCGAGGCAAGAACGGAACGGCAAGCCCCGGAAGCTACAGGTGGGAGGAAAGCTCACAGCACTATGAGGCCAGGCCAGGAAAGGAGTTCAGTGTCTTATCAGAGCTGACAACGGGACCGAGGTGGTTATGTTTGTCTTTAAACAGTGCCTGGGTGCTTTTTGATGAGAGTTGAGTTGGAGTGTCAAGCAGGGCAGAAAAAATGCCATCTGCTCAATGTGGCTTCCTGTTAAAAGTATCCAGAGTGAGCACCTTCACTTCTGGGCACTTGCGTCTGGTGTCTATTTGTTCTTGCTTCAAGCCGTAGAGCATTGTTAATTAGGGGGAGGCATTAGGAAAAGGACAGTTTGGGCCCCTTTGCAGCTAATGCTACTGGAATTGTACTCTGTCCCTTTTGCATGTTCAGGCTGACTGCCAACTGCCAGTGTGTGCATTTATTTGATGAGTTTTCTAGAAATCTGTCCGTGTAGAGGACAGAATCATATACCCAATCAATACCTAGCACACACTGCCGTATAGAAGAGCTGGCTCTGTGTGGAAGGTAGCTCAGAGTGTGCATTCTGTACCAGTGTTAGGCAAAGCAAGGTCCACAGACCTGCTACGTGCTATGGCATATTGATTATTTGTACATTTCAAGATTAGTACACAGGGCAAAGTCAGCATGTAGGATTTTTTTTCTCTAGCAATTTTACATGATGGTGTCATCTTAACTTTATTTGTGTGAAAGGACCCATTTGTGGTGGATTGATGACACTGGCCAACTAGATCCTTCACCCTGATCCCTTGTGAAATGCTGTTCTTGCTGGGATGCACTTTTGTTGCCACTACTGATGGTGTGTGTGTGTGTGTGTGTGTGTGTGTGTGTGTGTGTGTGTGTGTGTGTGTGTGCGTGCGTGCGTATTGCATGTCCCCCAAGAAACATGAATGCATTCATTTCTTTGTTTCTGGTTGGCTGCTAGGGCCATTCAGACTCCCTCCCCTGCATAAAACTGTCCGCGATGCCATCTGCTGCCTGGGGCATGTCACTGGTGGCTCTTCTATTTTGCCACCAGGAATTAAGCAGCCCATTAAAGATGATAGTCGTCTGCCCCCTCTGTGTGCATTCCATGCTGTTCCCATGGCCTAAGGTCAGGAAGTCACTGTCCTTCACTCCCTTTGCTTCATTAGAGTCCCACAGACTGGCCAGAGCTGAGGACAGCCTCAGTTTTGGGCAGCAGGAAGCTAAGACTTGCCAGTATTCTGGCTAATACTGAGCACTTCCTACACTATGCCTTTCTTGCAGAAAGTCTCTTACAGGGACATCGAAGCTATAACGCAATGGTCCAAAGCATTCATTTCCAGGCCAATCAAGGCAGCCAGGCAAACCTGTTCTTTTTCTGACACAACTTTTACATGCACACGGAATGCTTTTGTTCAGATTTAAAGCACATGTGTACACTGGTTTATGCCTGGAATCATTTCCATGCGGCTTCTGGCCTCCCAGACTCCATTGGTAAATCTTGCTATGTAGACCCCTTGCTTGCTTATTCTTTCCAGTGCTTCCCTCATTATTTTCTTTAGTTTGCAGAGGCCCACCATCTCACCACCTCTGCATCATGTCTTTCTGTCTGTCTGCCTGCCTGCCTGCCTGTCTGTCTGTCTGTCTGTCTGTCTATCTCTCCTCTTTCTTTCTCTCATCTAAGTTAGTACATCTTGAAATCCAGTATTTCCTTGTTGAGGATTGTGACAAATTTACCTTTAGGGGTGCTTCTGTGACAGCTTAGACATCCCAGTTGGTGGCCAGGACTCCATGCCTGGTGCCTGTCCTACTCAAGGGGGCTCTGGGAGTGGGGGAGAAGGTTTCTTCTAATCCCCTCTCCCCTATTTTGTAAATAATGGGATCTTCACCCCAGGCTGAACTCAGCATGTCACTTGCACAGCCATGTAACTAGAGGCCTGTGAAAGCCTGGAGACACTATCTAAATAGTTTGCACGAGCAAGATCTTTGCCACCGTGGCAAATATGTGAGAGAAACAATTCAAATGAAGCAAACATTGTATTTTTGTCTCACAATTTTAGTCCAGGATTGGATGTATCCATTCCCTTGGGGCTGAGCTGAGGGAGAGCATCATGGTGACTGGAGTGTGTAGCAGAAGCTTGTTTATGGCATAGTAGCCAGGAAAGACAGAGAGATGGGTGGGAGAGGAGAGGAAGTGGGTATGAAAGCAGGGATACACTACACTATCCTTCAAGGAGCCAAGCATGGTGGCCTACGCCTTTCATCCCAGTGTTCAGAAGGCAGAGGCCAGCCTGATGTACACAGCGAGCTCAGGGGGGCCAGGGCTGCATAGTAAGACCTTGTCTCAAACAAACAAACAAACGAACAAACAAACAAGCAAACAAACAGACAGACATGGCTATCTTTTAGGGCACACCTCAAGTGACCTGCTTCCTGTAGCTAAGCCCCATCACTTAAGTTGCTAGCACCTCTCAAAACAATATCGCCAGGTGGTGACCAGGTCTTCAATCCATGGGCCTTTTGAGACAGCATCTCATATTCAAAGTATGCCAAAGCCTACTTCTTCTGAGGACAGCCTGCAAGCTTCTTGGTCCTTCTCCTGTAGTGGTGTCTGTCCATGTGTCTACCTGAGCTGGAAGTGAAACACGTGCTTGATGACCCCATTTTTCAGTCCCCAGCTGGAGTAATCCTAGACTTTGAGTGTACAGATGAGAAGTCACATCTCCTGGTCCACAGACTGACTGCCCTTGCCGTGTTCTCTCTGAGTTCCCAAATCACAGAATCTTTTTTTTTTAAGATTTTATTTATTATTTATACAATATTCTGCCCCCATGTGTGCCTGTATGCCAGAAAAGGGACCAGATCTCATTGTAGATGGCTGTGAGCCACCATGTGGTTGCTGGAAATAGAACTCAGGACCTTTGGAAGAGCAGGTAGTGCTCTTAACTTCTAAGCCATCTCTCCAGCCCCACCCCCGAATCACAGAATCTTGGAACAGAAGAAAATTATAATTGCGTTAAGCTCCTAAATGTTAGGAAATATTGGAGATGATTTGTTATCTGCCAGTATTGCCTGTTACAGACTCCAGAGACATGGATGCATTGAGTGTCTGGGAGACACTGGGACTCGTGTTTTGTTCTTTCCCACTTCTATTCAAAACATCCTAGAATTAGCTGTTTGACCATAGGCAGATTTCTTAGCTTCTCCTGCCCCCAACCCTGACCTGTCTTGGTGACACTATATTATCAAGGCTGGGTAAAGGTACTGGGAATATAGGATGTAGGCATGGGCTGTGGGATAGAACCCTTTAGACTCTCAGAAAACATGCAAATTCAGTGGACTACCAGACCCTGAATTCAAAGGGTCTTATGGCCAAACCTTTGATCTGCTCCCCCTCTGGGGTCATGCTTTACTGGAAAGTCAGAGGCCTTTTATTAATTGGAGACTCTTAATTCGAAAGAGAACACAGGGAAAATACTTTATTTCTGGTCAAAATGAGTCTGGCTCCTTTACAATTGGTCTAAATTCTTGAAAATGAAATAGTTCTTTCTTTAGCTCTCCTTGGTTCTCCTTACTTTATTGTTATTTGTCTGTTGTTTAAATTAAATTCTTAGTGACTGTGATGGTAGAGATTTCTGATAAAGCAGAAATAGAACAACATGCTTAATTCCTATCAGATTAGTATGTATCAAATGACAATATTCAGTATGTATTAAATGGCAATGTCCGAAGTTGGTTTTACCATGCTCTGCAAAAGTTCCTGTGTTAAAGGCTTGGTCCCCAGGGTGGTGGTCATGTAACATTTAAGGTGTGGGACCTAGTGGGAGGTAATTAGATGGTTGGAGACGTGGTCCTCTTGGATGGGGTTAATATAGCTCTCTCTCAAGATATTGGTTAGTTTTTGTAAGAGTGGGTTGTTATGGCAAGAGAAAGCCTTGACACTTCTGATGGTTGATCTTGACTGTCAACGTGCCTGAATTTAAAGTCACCCAGGAGACACACCTCTGAATATGTGCATGAAGGTGTTTCCAGAGAAGAATAACCAAGGTTGGGACTATGGATGGCACCATTCCATAGGTTGGGGTTCCATGCTAAACAAAAAGGAGAAAGTGGGCTGAGAAGCAATGTTTGTTTTTCTCTATTTCTTCACTGTGGATGCAGCATAGGCAAATTTCTCTTGTTCCTGTCACCACTGCTAAGGTAGCTGTTGCTGTCATGCCTTATTTTTCATGATGGCCTGTGTCTTAGGCACTTTTTCATTGCTGTGAAGAGACACCATGACCAAGGCAACATATAAACAATCCTGGGGGCTTGTATACAGTTTCAGAAGCTTCGAGTCCATGACCATCATGGTAGGGAGGATGGCAGCAGACAGGCAGGTATGGCACTAGCGCATCAGTGGGGAGCTCACATCCTGATCCACAGGCACAAGGCAGAGGAAGATAAAGAGAACCAGAACGGTCTGGGCTTTTGAACCCTCAAAATGTGTCACCCATAGTGACACAGCTCCTTGAGTAAGGCCATACCTCTTAATCCCTCCCAGATAGTTCCACCAAGTAAGGAAGCAAGCATTCCAACATATGAACCTCTGGGGGCCATTCTCAATTGAATCACTATAGACTATGTTTCCCCAAACAACGATCCAGAAGAAACCATTCTTTAAGTTGTATCTCTTAGGGATTTTGTTGTAACAATGAGAACATAGTTAACACACTACTCAAAAAACCTCCAGTCCCTTGTGTCAAGGTGTTATCTCTTCTGTCTGCGCTCCTGCAGTGCTGATACCACGCACTAGGAGACCTTCAGCAGAGATAAGTAGATGAGGCTACCAATAGTGGGCTTTCAACCTCCAAAACTGTGAGCTAAGTAAATCTATGAGACACTCAGCCTCAGTTCTTCAAAAAAATTTTTTCTGTTTATTTATTGTGTATATACACACATACATGCTGTGGTGTGTGTTGGGAGGTAGAAGACATTTTTCCAGACTCAGTTTGCTTCATTCACCTTGTTAAGTCGGGGTGTCTCTTGTTTCTGCTATGCTGTGTACTCTAGGCTAGCCAGCCCTCCCGTTTTGGGGGGAATGCCTCTTGTCTCTGCCTTCTACCTCCCTACAGAGGTGCTGTGTTTGTTTACATGGGTTCTGGAGATGGAACCTAGACTTCTGTAGCTTGTGCCTTTCTTGCTAAGCCATTTCCCTAGCCTAGCCTCGGGTCTTTTGCCATAAACACACAAAATGAACTAATTCTATAGCCTGTCCATTTCAGCATCTTTTTTTTTTTTTTTTTTTTTTTGGTTCTTCTTAAAGATCTATATTCCCATAAGGCAGATAAGATTCATCAAGTTCTCAGGGTGATTTAGAGGCTCCTGCATTTATGGACTTCAGGATGCCCTCAACAGGAAAATGCCACCTTACACCCAGCTTTGGAAACACCCGCTCTTTCCAGATGGTCCCAGACTCTAGTACTGGAACTGATCTCCACTTCCTTTTGTCCCTGTATGAATATGAGTCCTGGCAGCAAATGGATGGCCCTTTAGTAAGGAGATTGCTTATAGGTCGCAGCCAACAACCAATACCATTTAAGATTAAGTAATAGGAAGAAAGGGGGCTGGTTCCCCTCTAAGCTTGGAGAAAGCTAAACTCATTTGGCTTCTTCCCTAAACATGTCTGGACTGTTTAGTGGCTGTCCAGGGGCTTTCTGTTTCTAGAATAGAATCCTGGTTCAGAGGGACCAGGTTAGAGACTTGACTGAAGGGGGACTCTGTTGGCCTAAATTATCCCTAGTCTTCCTTGTTGCCAACTTTCCAAGGACTCTTCTGGCCTTTGTGAGTTGCCCCCAACCTCCAACCCAGGTCTTCCTAGTTGTGCAGGAAAAGGAGCCGATAAACACATTCACGCTCAGGTGTTGAGGAATGATAACAGCTAATCCCTTCCAAGGTTAGCTGCTCTGGTGGGATGGAGAGGGGAGGGGTCTTTTCTGATTTTACTCAAAAGAAGGGCTATCTCTTAGAAGAGGGCTACACTTTGGCCCCAGAGCAGGAGCCATTGACAGGCAGAGACACCCAGGGGACTCTTCACATCAGTGGCCTCTTCAGCATGCTCTTCACAAGCCTTCCAGACATTTTTATTCATGGAAGCTCCAGGAATAGAGGGTTTTATTGGTGGCTGTATTCAAGAAGATCCTGCCTCCCTGTCTCTAGCCAGACCTGCTTGGCCCCTCCCCCTCCTCCTGGCCTGCCTGGGATTGAGCTGAAAAGTGATTTTTCATACACGCCGCCCTCATTATAACACCATCCCTCAGAGCGCTCTGACCTGTATTTAATGTGATGAAAGGTGATTTAATGGAGTTGAGGAGAGCAAAGCAGAAAGCGGGTAACATTTCAGAAAAGCAGGGCCGGCTGTCCCTCTGAGGGGAAGGACCAAAGAAGGAAAGAAAAATAGTGGTGGTGGTTGGGGGGGAGACACGTCCAACTCCTCCCTCGGAAGAACTTGGAGCAGGAAGATGGTTTGCTCAGTAGGGTAGGAAGGCCAAGAGGACAGCCTGAGAAGGAGACAGCCTCCCTGCTTTCTTGCCTGCCTGCCTGCCTGCCTCCCTGCCGTAGATAACTAACTTACCATTTATTTACTTTGGAGCTGATTATGTACAGGGTTGAGGCAGGCGGGGAGATTTTATTGACATTTGGTCTCCCTTCACACATTTTTGCGACAGCCAGACATCAGGGACTGAGCTGCAGGATATTAAAGGATTTGGAAAAGTTATCAAGGAGTGGGACATATTTATCAAAGCCACAGTGATATTAGAAAGCTGGGCTGCTGCTACACCTGGGCCTGGTACTTGATTAAAAAAATAATAATGATTCATCCTCTGGCTGGCTTTTGCACCTGGGTGAAGGCTGAGCTGTGTGTAGGACCACCCTTGGCCAGAGATTTGCACAGAAGGAGTCTCTTTGGGTCTAGCACACAATTGAGGGTGACAGGTCACTCCGATGGCCAGTCTGAGTGCTCACACTCAAGCCTGTGGATGTGTAGTGGAGTTCTGATGCAAGACATGGTGTGTTCTTACCTCCTGGGCCATCCCAGTTGACATGATAACCTTCAAATACACCTGTCAACATTAAGCTATTTTTCAAAAAAACCTTTATATTATTACCACCATCACCATCATCATCACCATCATCACCATCATCATCACCATCATCACCATCATCATCACCATCATCATCATCATTATTAGTGTGTATATGTGTATGTGTGTGTGTGTGTGTGTGCGTGCATGTGTGTGTGCGTGTGTTAGAGAGAGGGGGGAGGGAGCACGTTACAGCGCACACTGTGGAGTCAGTTGTTTCCGTTCACCTTCACGAGCGAGTGCCTTTACCTGTGAAGCCATCTTGCCTACTCAGAGCTATTTATTGATTTTAAATATCCTGCCTTTTTATGTAGCCTAGGTTGTCCCTTGCCACATTCCTACCTCAGTCTCTAAAGTTCTGTGATTACAAACATATACCATGGCACCCAGTTCCTGAGCACTTGTCATTTCTAAAAGGGGACCATGGCTGGTTGAATGACTGAGGGGCTGAAGCACAAAGGGCCTCATGAAGGGGGCATTTTTGGTGGATAGCAATTATGTAATACAGAATGTCTCCATCTCGTAACAACAGTGAGTATGAATATACCACAAGTCACCTCTACTTAGCTTTCCCCCAAATTTTTCCACATGAATTATTCAGTGTATGACTGTTTCAATATGTCTGTCTTTTTAAAAAATTGCTGGATGAACTTAAAGCAGAAAGAGGAAGTGCCTGCACTGCAAAAAAAACGATTCCCACCTGCATATTTATCTGAAAAGGGAAGTCTTGAGTGCATTCACTCAGGTGAAAATATTATCAATAGCGAGAACTGACCAATGGCCACAGGATTCATGGGGTTAATCTGGGGTTTGCCATCTGATTCTAATCTATCAGGCCTGGTTATAAATCACTTATATGTCTGGGTGATAAAAAGAAAATATAAATTTTCAAAAAATTTAACCTTGCATGGTATATAAAGAGAATACATAATATTCTTGGGCATAAATATGTCTCAAGACAAACTCATTGTATAACTCAGAATGCATTATGGATGGCATCAAGATAGATTGTCCCCCTAGCAAGTAAAAGCCAGGAATTCCACAGTGGACTGTACTTTCTATAACTGAGATGAGGCGGGGCCTCATCTCAAAGTCTCAGTGCTTGTCTAGAATGACAGAGTCTAGTTGAAGGAGAGGAAATCTGGTAAAAGCTAGATGAGAGACAGGAGTTTGGCAGGTATCTGGAGGTAACCTGGCCACATAGTCTGATTTGAGTGGCCTCCAATTTGTGCATCTGGGAAAAGGAAGGCTGGTTCAGAAACTAATGATGCTTATGGTAATTGTCTTTTTGTTGTTGTTGTTGTTGTTTTTGTTAACCTGACACAAAAATTATCTGGAAAGAGGAACTTGCAATTAAGAAAAGTATGTCCATCAGATTGGTGTGTGGGCAAGTTTGTTTGTAGAGACATTTTTCTTGATTGATAGTTGGTGTGGGAGAGCCCTGTTCACAGTGGGTGGTGCCACCCTTGAGTAGGTGGTCCTGGGTTGTCTATGAAAACCAACTGGGCAAGCCATGAGGAGCAAGCAAGTAAGCAGCACTCCTCTGTGGTCTCTGCTTCAGTTCTTGTCTTGCCTTAAATCCCCTTTATGATGTACAGCAGCTGTAAACTGAAAGAAACCCTTTACACACACTGCTTTTGCTCGTGGTGTTTCACAGAGAAATAGAAAACTAAGGAATGCATTTTATGAGTCTTTTTTGTGTGACCTTCAAGTATGACAACAGCCATGAGTCACACCTAGAGGGCATCAACCCTTGCTACTCAAAGCATCATCTGTGACCTATGATCACAAGTATTCCAGTGGAGCTGGTGGAAGCTGAGTTATGTTAGAGCTGACCAAGACCCTCTTTCAAGTGCGGGTGCATGTTTGAGCTTGAGAAAATATTGCTGATGAGTTCACGAGCACAGAAGAACTGAAGAAGGCGAGTAGCTGTGAGTTCCATTGTTTGTTAATTCTCTCATACACTACTCTGAAACCCTCCTCTGCAAGGATCTTTGAAACATCCGCTATTCCCTTGGAAGACACATCTTCACATGTCCAGTCTGTATAGGCGCGTACTTACTGGATCACAAACAGACAGAGGTCGGAGCTGAATTCCCTAGGGCGTGTGGCTCACTGTGAAGTCTGGTGTAGCAGTGAGTGGACATCTCTCTGAGTTCATTAACTTGAGACCACAACAGCCAGATCCTTTGGAGCAGTGGCTCCCTTGAGAGTCAGAGGGAACAAGTGCTGGACTGTGTCAACTCTAAATCTCTCCTTTGGTAGAAGGTTCTTGATAACCTCTCCCTTCTTACATTTTCTGTATGGAAATACAAGGAGTGGGAAAGAATAAGAATTTGGGTCCTGGGGTCTGAAGTTGCTGGGTGGGGGGGGTTGGGCCTCTGGTCCACTGGGTCAGGAGTGTATGGGTCAATGAAAGTAATTTGGGGTCCCCTTTTCTGTCATGAGGGTGTGTTCATAGGCTTTAATGACATACAAACAACAGCAAAATCATAAGCAGAGCACAGAGCAAGTGATCCCCATAGCCCAGAGAACAGGGCATGAGGTACCCTCTGTGAATTCAGGAAGGAAACTGCCAGGCATAGAATGGATTCCGGAAGCCAGCCTCTAGTGCCTTTATTCTGTCCTCTGTGCTCATGCAAAGCAACATCAAAAGATGGCCTCTCATTAACCCTTTGTGTCTCCTTTGTTCCCAATTTAGAGCACTCACAGGCAGGTTATTTTTAGAGGCTGTGAGGAGTCAGAAGTCACCCCTGTTCACAGAGAGCTCAGCTGCCATCTTCAAAGGTAGCCCCTGGTTCCACCCTTTGCAGGACATTCCAGGGTGCTGGGCTCAGCAGACAGAAAACACAAAGACTGGAGATCTTTCCTTTGTCTCTGATGTGTATTTTCTCCCTCCCCCCACCCCACCCTCATGACCTGAGAAAGTTAAATCTCTTAATCTCTCTCTCTCTCTCTCTCTCTCTCTCTCTCTCTCTCTCTCTCTCTCTCTCTGTCTGTCTCTCTGTCTCTGTCTCTGTGTCTCTGTCTCGTCTCTCTCTCTCTCTCTGTCTCTCTCTCGTCTCTCTCTGGTGTCTCTCTCTGTCTCTGTTCTCTCTCTTCGCTGCTCTCTCTCTCTCTCTCTCTCTCTCTCTCTCTCTCTCTCTCTCTCTCTCTCTCTCTCTCTCTCTCTCTCATATTCTCTTCAAAGTGGGGAGGACCCAGCTAGCCCTCTCTGCCTGGGAAGCAGGTGTATCCTACTCTCTCTCACACCATCTACCATCTTTCCAAATTCATCCTAGCCCACTGAATCAGCAGTGTGAAAAGCAGGTCATGGTGAGGCCTGGAGCAGCCCTCTCAAACTGTGGGTACCCGTCAGCAGACAATTCCAGTCAGATCTCAGGCCCTGGCTTTGAGGGCCTCCAGGTACAGCATTTTCTCCTCCCCATGTCTACATGATTCTGTTTTAATGTTGTCCAAGGAGGGCGCCTAGACTTTCTGAGACCCACTCCTCACCACTCTGCCAGAGACCATGCCAAGGCCTGGAATGTTGAAAGAGTTGTGTGACGACATCACCCAACACAACAGTGACAATGTGTCATTTTGACCCCTGCAAGGCTCTATGGCATTCCGAGTGGCTATAGTTTTGTATCTTAAAAGCCCAAACTGTACATGTATTGAAAGCTTAGTTGCCAGCCAGGCTTGGTACTACTGAGAGGCAGGAGAACTTTTAGGAGGTGGGGCCTGGCAGAAGAAAGCTAGGTCACTAAGGAGATGCCCTTAAAGCAAATGCTGGGATACTCCCTTCGCTCCTTCCTCTCTTTGCTTGGTAGTTATGAAGTTAACAGGCCTTCTCTGTCACAAAGTCCAGTCATGCTTTCACAGGCACAGAAACATCAGAGCCAGCTCATCTTGTTCTGTGCTGGCGTCAGTTACTCAAAGACGTGTACATGTGCGTGTGTGTCTTTCATATAGATTACCTCAGAAGTCGAATGCTTTGTTGGGGGTGGGGGCGGGGAGGGGTGGAGCCTGTCCTGATGCAATGTTGACGTAAAGGCAAATGACTGCATCTTCAACTCCATGGCCTCTGGAGCTGTGAGTTAAAATAAACCTTTTCTCCTTTTGATTGTGCCAGGACTTTGTCACAGCGACACAAAGCTGACTAGCACATGGGGATTGCTATTGAAAAACATTTTCAGTAGATAACCCATGCCCAGGGTTCTGCTCTTAATGCTCACAGAAGGAAACACCATGGGCTCTGCTGAAATCATGAGTGTTCCCAGGACACAGCTGGGAGCTGGGATGTGACCATGACAGCCTGTCACTGTCCTTTACCCTTCTGTCTACATTGTATCAGGACAAGCCCCACCCCCAAAAATCTTGAACTTGTGAGGCTATTTGAAAGACAGATGCACCTTTGAGTCCACAATGCCTGTGTGGAGTTCCCAAGGACAATGTGTCCATAGTCATCCTCTGTGGTTTGATTTTTTCCCAACAATCCCCAAGAAGTGTACTTTACATAGAGGAAGCTGTTTTCTCCCATTTTGCAGGGAGAGGCCACAAAGTGTCTGTGCCTAAAGTGGCATCTAATAAAAACAAATGGCTTTTGATAACCCCAGAATTTCAGAGACTGGCCACTCTAAGCCCCCCCCCCGCCCACCCTTTGTAGATGGTTTTCATTTCAGCATTTGTATTAGTTCCCTATTGCGTGGGTGTGACAAAAATACTGGATAGAAACAGTCAGGAAGGAAGCAGCTCCTATCATGGCAGTCAGGAAGCAGTTCCTGTCATGGCATTCAGGAAGCAGCTCCTATAATGCCAGAGAGAGAATGATGAGCCTCTGTTGCCTCTTCCGTTTTCGCCCTTTTCTTCTACCCAGGGATCCTAAGTCACTGATGCTGCCACTGGCATACAGAAGGATCCCTCTCTCCCAGTTAATCCTGCCTGGAAGTGTTCTCACAGAGATGCCCAGAGACTTCCTCTCTTAACCTCTTCAATTATTGCTCTCAGCATCATCAAGTCAGTAATCGAGAGTCATCACCCCAGGGCTCCTTCTACTGAGCTGTTTCCTGACACACAGGTATTGCCACCTTCAAGAGGTTGTTTAAATCTCTTTGGTTTTCTCTTCTGGAATGTGACAGCAATCATTCCTACTTCTAGGAGCCCTGTGGGGGGGAGGGGCAAAGGTTGTAAGGTAGTCACATGGAATAAAGTAGGATTGCCCTAAATAATGGAAGCTGTGTCCAGCTCAGGCAAGGGCCATAGGCAATGTTGGCTCTTCCCCCTGTTCCTCATACATTTGGAATATTTACAGGCATGTTCTTAGCTGTAGTGCTTTCTCCTGTCTGTCTGTTTGCCTGTCTATCTGTCTGTCTGCCTGTCTATCTATCTATCTATCTATCTATCTTGTCAACATCCATCTTTGTAGCCCAAACTGGTCCTTGGAGGTTGCAGCTTGGAGCTGTGATCCAGCTCCTCAGCCTCCTAATTACTGAGATCACAGGCCTGAAACACCATGTTCAATTTAGGATGCTCCATCATATTATCCCAATACCGGTTACTGGTTTGGGAAAAGTTACTATATCTGTGTTTAAGTTCATTCATTTGTTTGTTCATTCACTCATTAATTCCTTCCTTCCTTCCTTCATGTAAACAAGCAGGTAACCACTGAATTTATAGATTATTGAAGGGTCAGGTACTGTTTTAAATTCCAAGGAAATCTGAAATGAGGAAACAGACCAAATCTGTATGGAGTTTATAAATGGATTTACTGAATTATGAAACAATGGTATGACTCTCCAAAGAGAGGAGACAGTCTTCGTAGAGTCGAAAAGAAAAAGTTCTTAAGATATGTCAGTTTCGATATATCTAAGAAAGTGCTGGAATCCATTCAGTTCTCCACACTATAATATATGTTTGCAAGATATATTTGTTAAGAACGTTTTTATGCTAAATGACAGAAAACCAACTCATATTACTGTAGAATTTATGATTCATGTAACTAAAAAAATTGAGCAAAAATGCAGGCTGCAGGCAAAGGCTGATCCAGTAGTACAAATCATGCTACTGAAGAACTGGTTTCTCTTTATTTTCCTTCTTTTCCCAGGGGTATGGCTTGCTGTCTTCCCCTCCTTGTTCCACGTACCCCCATAATGATAACAAAAACATATCCCAACACCAGATCTTAGACCTTTTCATACTGAGCTATACAGAGGCATTCTCAGAGTCTTTTTTTAAATTGTTATTTCTTTCAGAGAAAAGGTGCATCCCAGGCTGGCCTGGGACTCACTGTTAGGTATTAATGATGATCTCAATGAATGACAAAATGCCATGTTTTCCCTTCTAGGCTGAATTTAGACTTATAAAAACTTATATGACATGAAAGTCGATGGGAGACCCTAGGGTAACAAGGAGGACTACTTAATTGGAGGATGATGGGGGAAAGGTAGGGTAATTGGGGGGTGAATATGAGCAAATATTTGTTATGCGCATGCCAATATGTCATAACATGGGTCATTATTGTGTATGTTCATAAGAAATGTGAGTGGACATCAAATGAGCAATGATATGGGCAGAAAGCCCCATGAGAAAACTATCCACTATCAATGGTTCTGTATCTTTCCTTTCAGTCATATTTATTCTACTTTTCTGGCTCCCACTCCCACATGAACACATAGACACAAAGAAAAATCACAGCTGTTGGAACTGGTTTTCCTAAGTCCCCTACTGTGGTCAACATGAAAATGAAACATTAACACCCCATCAGAGGAACTTTTCTATTGCTGTGATAAGACATCATGACCATGGCAACTTACGGGAACAAGTTTATTTGAGGGATAGTTTCAGAGGGTTAGAGTCCATGACCACCATGGTGGAGAGCATGGTAGCATGTGGGCAGGCATGGTGCTGGAGCAGAAACCGAGAGCTTACATCTTGAAACAAAACCACGAGGCAGAGAGAAACTGGGAACAGGATGTCTTGAAAGTCCTTCCCGGTGGCACACCTCCTCCAACAAAACCATGGCTTTTAATCCTTCCCAAACAGTTCCACCAACATGGAAGCAAGCATTGAAGCACACAGGCCGAAGAGGACCATTCTCATCCAAGCCACCATATCCTCCCATCAGCATTCCATCTGTGGCTGTGGGACAGGCTCATATGTTTCCACCTTTCTATGTGGGTGTATAGACAGTTCCCACGGCCTAAGGGGACAGAGTTCACAAGGCCCTCCTCCTCCCTAAACACCTATAGGCAGTCAATGAATGCTGGAGGGGGGAGAGAAATTTTCTTCAGTGAGTAGCCATTGGTAATATGTCCCTACTCCTATAAATAAGTCCTCACTCATGTTCTTGCAAGCAACATTAATCAAATTAATTGGGTCAGAAATCACATGAAAGTAGAAAGGAGACTAGGGAAAAGAAGGAGATTAGCAGGGAGGGATGACAACAAGAGAGACAACACAGGGTGAATATGTTCAAAATACATGATGGATGTGTAAAAATGCCATATTGAAATGCACTAATATGCATAATTAATATATGCTGATAAACTTTTTTAAAAAGGAAGAAATCCACAGAGACAGCGCTGTTCCAGAGTCCTTGTCGTCAGGTACTTGAAGCAGCTGTGCTACTCTGGAGCTGAGAGAAGTGTTCATACCGAAAGTGGACTCCTGCTCATCTTCAGCGGTAGAGCTTCATTTCCATGGTGACATGTTCACAGGAGAAAGACACATTTGAAGAGAGATCAGGTGTCTCTGAGAATCTATCTCTAGGCTTCTTTAGAGGAGACCGTGGAGCTGGGAAGCGACAGGGCAGCAGTTGGCCTGGTTCCATGGGTCCTCATGAAGCTGGGTGCTGCCAACCATTTTTGGAACAGCAGGATGAGTATGAGGGTATCCTCAGGAGGACTGTGTAGTTCCTCTAGTCCACTGGTCATTAATGCTGGAGACTGTTCTGGCACAACACACTCCATCAATGCTTTGCGAGCCCTTGGCTAGGGTAATGGTATATTCCTGTCTCAGCCTATGTGGAAGCCCATCTGTAAACGGAGACATAAATTAAGAATTGCTTGAATGACAAACTCAGTTCCTCAAGTCTCATGAGTCACATTCCAAGTGTTCAGCAAGACTAGGTACCAGTAGCCACTCTATTGGATGGGCAGTTCTTGGGCATATTCGTGGCTACAGAAAGTTCTGTAGAGCATGTCCTGAGGAAGTAAATCAGCCATCAAACTTCTTTCTATGCAATCATACACCCATATATAATGCCAGGTGTGCTGGTGCATGCTTCTGATCCCAGCACTGGAGAGGTGTAGACAGAAGGATTTCTGGAGCTAGCTGGTCAACCAACATAACCTACTTGGTTAACTCCAAGTCCTAGTGAGAGACCATGTGTCAAAGCAAGGTGATAGTTGTTGAAGAACAACACCCAAAGTTGACCTTTGCCCTCCACATATGCATGCACACATGTATAGAGACACTTGCATATATACCTGTGCACTCCTCCCACAGATGTAAACTCCATGAGAGAGAACTGAGTTGAAGGGGGGTTGCAATATTTTCACAGCTAAAAGTTGCTGGTGCTTGCAGGAGAGTACCCCCTCCTCCAAGCTATAAAGTATGTAGTCTGGGGCAGGGCTCTCTGGGAGTTCTGCTCGATGCCTGCCGCTCCCTTTCTCCCCATCACCATGGACCAGCTTTGTTATGTGGCTCGGATATGGGCAGTGCTCTCCAGGTGTAAAAGCTTTGCCCTTAGGGTTGTGGTATTGGGAGGTGCCGTAGACTTTTTATGAGGTGGAGCCTACTGGAAGGTCCTTAGGTCACTGAAGCTTGCACTCAAAAGGCATGGTTAGATCCCACCCTCTTCCTCTCTCCTTGCTGCCTGGATTGTGGTGCGCACATTCATTCTAACACATACTAACACATTCTAACACACAGGGGCAGCCATAATGTGCTGCCCCTGTCAGAAGCCCAAACTCATAGAACTGTCTAATATTGAACTTGAATTTCTAGAACCAAGAACCCAAATCAACCTTCATTCATTTCACAAGAAGCCTGTGCCGGGTGTTATTACAGTGATACACAGTTGAGTAATAGAAACCTAAATGTCACCTCCTCCATAAGTGACTTGTTCCATTTATGGGCTCCCATGACACCTGCTACACTAGTAAGGTCATATTGTATACTCCGGAATATACGTAGCCACAGGTCATGCGGTCTGTCCCATATGACAGCCAGGTCTTTTGATGCTAATGACTGGATCTTAGTCAACTGAGTGTCTTCAAAGCTTAGCATAAACCTGGCAGGCTATGGAGGCTCTTTAAATGCCTATGGCACTTTGGGGTTCAGAGTCCACGTTCCTTCTAACACTGTGGCTGTGTGTCTTTGCCCAGAAGGGTTGACATGGAGGAGCTACAGCCATGTCACAGGGAAATGTTGAGTGTCTGTACCTGGTGAGACTATCGTGACATGCAATTCAGACTGTGATGATGGGATAAAAAGCAGACAGAGCCTTAGCAGAGGTATATTTCCATCATTCAGAAACTGTGTGACCCTGAGTAAGATACCTAACAGCTCGGGGCTTTACTCTCGTCTATACTGAGGAAATATGGACAGTTAGTATAGCTGTGATACTGGACACAGGTTCACAGGCTGTCACAGGGTCTCTTGAAGCTGAGGCTGGTGGTCCTGGGACAGCCCTGGGCAGGTTTTTGGAACTGGAACTCCCCCAGTATGAGGCAGCCTGCTACTGCAAGTCCCAGTACTCAATGCACCTGGTGATGGTGGCAAGCATAATTCGCTCCTGCTCCCAGCTAATGGCTGGTGACATTTTGAAGATGGATGCTTGGCTGTGGTTTTGCCAGCAGCAGAGCGGTTTGAGAAAGCCAGGTAGACACCTGGATCCCAGGCAATACAAGAAAGAATGGCATACAGTTCCTGAGAGGGACACAAAACCACATGAGGGAGAAGTGAGTGCTTAGCAGTCCCCTGAGGTGGTTGGAGGGGGCTCATGTGTCCTAGCTGTTGGGACATGCTAAGGTGGTGTGCCAATTTGCCACAGCTGGAGGTGTTTCACAGGAACTTGGAGTTTGAAATTCCACAGGCCTGGAATCAATATTCTATGCTCGTGTTAGAATTCAGTTTGTGTGGAGAAGGAGGACGCAGCTCTCAGAATTCTTGGGTGAAATACACAACGTATCTCGGGGATTAAGGGAATTTCCGTGCTTATAAATTGTACCCAGTGCTGGCTGGATCTTGAGCATGGAGGGGATGAGGGAGGCTAGGGGAAAGGCAGAGAAGCTCAATCCCTGTCTCCAGATGCTTCATCCCAGCCTTTCCCTCAGGCCAGCAGGCTACACTGAGTAGAGGACCTGCGTGGCATCTATGATGGATGCAACATGGCAGGCTGGCCAGGACCACTTGAGTTGGCTGAGGCGGCTCTTCACAGAGAGGACTGGGCCAGAACCACAAACAGCTGGGGCTCTTTCTGACTGTGACATTAGCTACTGCATCGGGGGTGGGGGTGGGGGTGGGGGGGGGGGAAGGAGGAAGGGAACTAGGCTGCAGAATATACACTTCCTATGGCTTGCTACTTGCATGCTTGTTTCTTTCTGTTTCATGGAAAATTTGACAGAGTGCCTTAGAATGTACCAGGTACTTTTGGGCTGACCCGCTCCCCCCTACCACTCAGTCCCCTACTCAGGCTACTCCTTCCTCAGAGTTCCTTGCTATCCACTCCACCCCCACTCACTACTCTCCCTTGAGGACAGAAACCTGCCACAAGTCCTTGGAAGCTGGCAGGATGGGCTGGCCAGGTTTTCCTTCCTTCCTTCCTTCCTTCCTTGCTTCCTTCCTTCCTTGCTTCTTTCCTTGCTTCCTTGCTTCCTTGCTTCCTTCCTTCCTTCTTTGAGATGGGATCTCATGTAACACAGGCTGGCTTCAAACTCACTATGTAGCTAAGAATGACTTTGAACATCTAATCCTCTTGCTTCCCAAGTGCTGGGGTTATAGACTGCTGTGCACACCTGCCTTATGTCTTGCTAGGGAGGATGAACACAGAGCTTCTTGCATGCTAGGTAAGCATTCTACCAAGTGAAGCATTCTCCCAGGCCCCAAATGCATTTTCTTCATTGTCCTGTTCCCTGATGGTGGGAGGGCAAGGGTATAACCTCTAACTGCTATTGAATGGGACTGAGGCTTCTCCACAGTTTTGGTGGGGGTTGGGGGGGAGGGCAGGAGGAGGCACTGAAGGAGACACTGACTGGGGTCTTCCCAGCTCCGCTAACCTGGATGTGAACTGTGCTAGCTAGGTTCAAAAGAGTGCCGGCTCCCTGACTGGCTGGCTCAGCTTCCAGTGCCCACAGGCCACAGGCTAATGAAAAGCAGACCCTTGCTCGCCAGGCCTGCCTGCCTCTCCTTGGCAGCATAGATAAAAACCTAATGGCATGTCATAGCCTGATGGCAAACTCTCCACAAAAACAAAATTATCAGGGCTGAGCCGAGGCAGCAGACCGTATCTGCTTTTGTACTATAAAATAACATAACCGGATGACCCCCTCATTTGCCAAAGGGGTGACTGGCTGCAAAGAGCCAGGCCTGGCGCCAAAGTTCCCGGCCACTACACTCTGACTGCTCTTTTTTTTTTCCCCCTTTCCCCTCAAGTACCTGGGTCTAGGAAAGAAGCCTTTGATAACACGGTGTTTATCACTACACTAATTGCAGATTCTTACCAGGAAGAGGTTCTCTGACTGCTTCCTGTGTACACATGCTCAGGGGCATACACACAGCCTCTTCTACAACAAACACCAAATTCCCAGACCGCTCTCTATTATAGAAGAAAGCCATGAGGGTCTCCCCTGTGGCACCAGTGGACTCCCTCAGCCACTCACAAAACAGCATTTAATTGCATCTAAGATATGTTTTAAAACAATGTCAGAAGCCGAGGATCGGTGATAGTTGCTTGAGTGACACCTCTGTCATAGAAGCCTAATCACCCCAGAGGACTTTCTGAAGCGCCAATTGGTGGCTTGTCATGCTTTGCTCCCTCCATCTACTTTCTGTAAGCATTAATATTTATTAAGCATACACTGAACGGAGGCCCACGAGAGGCTCTAGAGAAAGTTCTATGAGAAAAACAGATATATTCGTCACATTGTTGGCCACATGCTCACAACCTCCACTGTCCTCAATAGGAAACCCCCCATTTTCAGTGAGGTACATTGATCTCCAAAATACAATGGTCAGTTATATTGTCTCTTGCTGGGAGGTGTAACTATGAGATAACTTATAGCTAATAAGGTGTATCCAAAGGAGTATTGTCTAGAAGCTTCTAAAAAGCTCTTAGCAAAGGCAATGATGTCTATAATTTACTCCATTCTCCTGATTGAGGATTAGAATGTGCACATGATGGCTGGAGCTTGGGCAGATACATAACATCATGAGGTAAAGTTGTATATACAATATTAGAGATGAGCCAGGTGGAAAAGAGGCTGAAATTCTTGGAGCCCTTTGGAAACTAAGCACACAGCTAGACTGCACTCAGCACTTCCAGGCTTAAGGAGTTACTCAAGAGAAATGAAAATCCACATCTCCACAGATGTGAATAACAGCCTTTTTCATACTGGCTTCAAATTTCAAACAACCAAAATGTCCATCCATCAACGGGTGTTAATCTTTGGATCTGGACTGTTTGCCAGGTAATGGTACAGTGAAAGGTGTGTGAGCCGGGCGTGGTGGCGCACGCCTTTAATCAGAGCACTTGGGAGGCAGAGGCAGGTGGATCGCTGTGAGTTCGAGGCCAGCCTGGACTACAAAGTGAGTCCAGGACAGAGAAACCCTGTCTTGAAAAACCAAAAAAAAAAAAAAAAAAAAAAAAAAAAAAAAAGAAAGGAAAGAAAGGTGTGTGATGTGGTGGGAACTTTGGAGCGGGACCTGGTGGAAGGAAGTGTGTTGCCAAAAGTATGCCTTCAAAGGGAATCTTCCATCTTTCTTCTCTCCCTTCTCTCTCTCCCTTCCCTCCCTCCCTTCTGCTATGACATAAACTCACCACACTCTTCTGTCAGGACACTGTCTCACCAGAGGCCTAAAAGCAACGAAGCTGTACTCTCACAACCAGTGAGCCAAAGTAACCTCTCCTCCTTCAAGTTATTTGTCCCATGGATTGTGTCACAGCAGCAGAAAGCTGACTAAGGCAAGAGGTGAACCCATAAACTCTGCTGTACTCACAGAGTGCAATGCCACTTTGTAGTGGGGAAGCAAATCACTGATACCAATCACAGCCACTGGTCCCCGAGGTATGACGCTGGGTGAGAGAAGACCATTCATTGATAAGGTGTTCTAAAGCAGGCCAAAACACTCCACGTGTGCTGATGCTAGCAGGTCTAACCTTGGCTGCCTCTCAGGTGTGGTGGCCAGCTGAAAAGGAGCTCGGGGATACTTACGGAGGTAATGGGAATGGCTTAGATTCTGGTGAGTCCCTCGGTTAAAACACACGACAAGCTGTGCAGTTCTGCCCTATGCAAGTCACACGGTAGCGATGGCAATGATGTTGACAATGATAAAAATCGTGACGCCTGGGGATTCTGTAAAGCGCCCCACCCTTCAACCCTGAGCTGTCCACCTCTCATCTCCAACCAGGCTTCTGTGACATTTTTCCATCACTCTTTGCTAATCCCACTTGGACAGTATGACACTCTGCCTGCTGTGTGGCTGACTCCTCTCTCTGATCCGACTGCCGATGGCCATGAGGTGTCAGGATCTAGGCCGACTTGACAGTGGGCCTGGTCACAGGGCCACAGCTGACAAGTTTCACCCTGGTCCATGTTGCAGGGCTTGCCAGCTCAAACACTGGGGTTCTCTCTCACACACACACACCCACTGCCCCCACTCCACCCTTTGCATCCCAAGGGCCTGGTTTTGTGCCTCTTTCTTCTCATCCTCCACCCCTCAGCAGGCTGCTTGGTAGGCAGGGTCCTACCTTGTGCAGTTCACTCTGGTACTAGGACTATTCTTAGCACACTGCCAATCCCCGGGAGGCTCTGAGGATGCAGGAGGCTGAGTAACAGCTGCATCACGGCCATTACCGATGCCATTATCATCATCATTATTGTGGGGATGCGGCTTTTGTGGTGTGCCAATCAGAGGAGGTTTGGGGGCCTTTTCCATAATTGGAAGAATCAGTCCAGGGCATGTGTGGGTTTCCATTCAGAGCGTATTTGCTCTGAGGAAGCACATTTCCCGTGGGGGCAGGCATTTCAGGTAGGTCCAATAGGCAGCTGCCTGTGTGAAGGGATTTCAGATTGATCATCTGTCCTCTTCTCCTGTCCTGCCTGGCCCTGTCAACTCCGTCCCACCAAGCAGTCCTGTCACCAGCAGCCACAAATTCTGCACTTAAGAGATTCATTCTTTAGACTTTACATGTCTCTGAAGTTATAACTCAGAGCTCCTGCTCTCGGGTCTGGAATGGTGTGTTCGGCTTTGTTTTCCTTTTCCCCTTTAAAAGAAGGAAGTGGAAGGCCATAAAGGCCACCCAGCGAGAAGGTATTTGCATGGAGGTAAGCTTGCAGAGAACAGGGAGGTGGGGAAGGTCAGTCAACACAGAACAGCACCGAGGAAGGTAAAGGTTTCCTATGTTTCCTGAGTGCAGATACATTTTGTCAGGGCAGCTCTCTTTGTGTGTGTGTGTGTGTGTGTGTGTGTGTGTGTGTGTGTGTGTGTGTGTGTGTGACATGCATGTGTGTGCGCATGTGTACAGAGGCTATACATTAATGCTGTGTGTCTTCCTCAGTCACTTTCCACATCAGTTTTCAAGACAGGGTCTCCCCGGGAACCCAGAGGGCACTGATTCATCCAGGCTGGTTGGCCATAAACTCAAGGGCTCTCACTGTTCCCACCTCTTCAGCACTGAGATTAGAGATTTGCCACGATCCCCAGCTTTGTTTATGGGTTCTGGAAACCCAAACTCAGGTCAGCTTTTTTATGAAGCAAGCCCTTTGCTAACTGAGCTGCTAGCTTTTCTCTTGAAAGCTTCATTCTGCAAATACTTGGTTGCTTACCTTGTACCAGGCAGGTACTGATGAAGATGAAGGAACTGTTCAAACCTTACCTCATTCAAGTGTCACAGCCACAGCATAAAGTGATGCTATTGTTTTGTACCCTGACTGCCCGCCCCCCCAAAGGCCTATGTGTCAAAGGCTTAGTCCCCAGCCTGAAGAACTATTAGAAGGTGATGGAGCTTTTGAAATGTAGGACCTTGTAGGAGGTTTTAGGGGAAGTTTGTGACGTGCACTCAAAGAAGATATGGGCCCTGGTCTCTTTCCTTTAATTTTTTTCTCGTCCTTAAATTGCATTTGATAGGTATTTTGTTTCAGCTACAAGAAAAAAAAAATGACCTAGGATCCTTCTATTGCAAGATGTAGTGGGAAGGTGGTTTGAAAATTGAAATTTACAGATAAAGAAATTTTCAGATAAAGAAATTGAAGCTTGCAGATAAAGAAAGGAGACAAGTGCTACAGTGCTGTGCACAGAAGAAGAGCCAGTGTGTAAGAGTAAGCCCCTTGTGTTTGTTGCCATGGCTGTGGAAGATGCTGGAAGCCCTTGTCCCTTCTCTGCCACTCCAACAAACCTAGGCAGGATGAAGTGAGATTTGAAGGACAGCACCTGTACTCTTTTCCCCTCAGAAATAAAAACCACATGTGTGACTAAGGGGAAACAGACAGATCCAGGGAATGTGGCCTCCTCACCCACACCTGAGAAGACTCAAGAGCTCCCCTGAACTTTGCTCTGGCCTCTATGTCCTTATGCTAATGACTCTGGTATGATGTTTCATTGTTTGTAGAGGACTAGGGAAAAGAAAGGTCTTGTTTTCTTTCAAGATAACGGCAAAGAGGACCAGGCCTCCCATTGTCTTGGATGGGGCAAGCCTGAAACAAATGGACACAAATACTGGAAGGTGCCAGTAAAAGGCTAGATTCTCAGCTGTGCTCCAGGCTCCTGGCTCTAAAGAATTCATGACTTCTTACCCCTGTGGCCTTTTGCTCAAAGACTGCTGGGAGCCACTAGTGTCTGACCTGAAAGTCAAAAAATTGTTCAGGTTCAAGGGTCAGTCCAGGCAACTGTCCCACTGGAGCATTCTTCAAAATGTCACTGCCAGTCTCCAGACATGCTAGTTTATGCTTGAGTGTCAAAGTTTTCTAGCAGAGAAATGCACCCCCAGCGCTGTTATCCACTGAGAGTCCCTTGAGTGATGCCTCCAGTGTGTGGACACTGAGTGTAGGAAACTTTCTCTTCTTTAAATACCTGTTTCATTGTGTGATTCCCTAGTAGCTTGGGTCCAGCTTGTCTCCTGATGAGGGAGCCCTCTTTCTGACTAACTTGGATGGATGGGCATCTCTATCCACTTCCTCACTGTATGAACCCTACCTTCTGTGCTAACCAACGCAACCTCTGAGATTATCATCATTTCTAGTCACATGATCTGGATACCTGAAGCTCAGAGAGATTAGGACACTTGCTTATGATCTACAGCAAATAATCACATGGGTTCTGTGGAATGCTCCCGGCATGGTGGGCAGAGTGTTAGAAAACCTCCCATGTAGAAAACTCAACGTGGGACTCAGAATAGGTGTGTGTGAGTGAAAGTCATGTTGCAATCATAAATTGGCACCGGTTTCCAACCTCAAGTGCATCAACTCTTTTTCACTTTTTAAAAAATTTTCTCTTTCTTTTTTGGTCCTGGGGGGGGGGGATGTGGAACTGAAAGCCTCACACATGGTAAGTGAGTGCTCTGCGACAGAGAGGTAACCCCAGCTCTTCACCGTTTTCTGCCATATAGCAGTTTCTCAACGTATCTAACTGTAGAACAGTTTCCCCATGTAACGGATTAAATTATCACACAACAATAACCTGCTTCCTCATTCTAAGCCTTTTTGGGAAGGGTAAGCTTTGTCCCATTGAGGAAAGTCTTGGCACGTGACATGCTTCCACGGATAAACTGGAGGTGGAGATAACAGTGTGTCAGCTTCAAATCTAGACTAAAGAGACACTACACAATACCATTTGCTCTGTTGTGCTTTTCCATCCTCAACAAGAAGAGCACACCCAGGGGGCTGCTGTGTGTCTGTCTAGGGCCCTAGAACAAGACACGGGGAGAAGAACAAGCCTATTCAATTTGCAGATGCATGAATGAAGAAATGCTAATCACTGCATGCTACTGAGATTTGGGGTTATTTATTGCACAGCATAATTATTAGTGGTAGTAATTAACTGACACTATTCTTATTTATTCTTGGTGTGTGTGTGTGTGTGTATGTGTGTGTGTGTGTGTGTGTGTGTGTGTGTGTGTGTGTGTGTTGCAGTCTCTGTGTGAAGGTCAGAGGGTAAGTTTCAGGAGTTGGTTCTCTCCTTCTGTCCTTTTGAGGCAGTGTCTTTTACTGTGGTGCCTTTTTCAGACTAGCTGACAATTCTCCTTCCTCTACCTCTCATCTTGCTGCTGTTGTGTTGGTATTAAAGACACATGCTATTACATCTGGATATTTTACATGGGTTCCAGGGATTGAACACAAGTCAGTGAGGCTTGTGGAATAGGTACTTTTACCCACTATGCCATCTTATCAGCCTAGCTATTCCTACTTTCAAGTAGGAGTCACTGTCATGATGGATCTGCACTGAACTCTTCCAATTCTGAAGCCTCTTTGCCTCTGCACTAACTGGGCTTTGCGGGTTTCTTATGGCATGGAGATACATAAGAGTGGGGTAGTATAGCATTGGGCATGTCCAGGCTTCTGTTCAGCCATGTGACAAGGACACTGGAAGCAGGAAACATATCTCCTCCATCTGAGCCAAGTCCTTGGAGGTACTGATGACAAGGTTATGGTCTCAGATGCTGTTGAGACTGCTTGAAGTTTCTTCCTTAGTAAGCCCTGCGAAAGGCACTTTCTTTTTCAGGGTCCTTGTCAATAGCTTAAATTCATACCAGTTTGCTGAGTTTGTACAAAGTACAGAATTGATGGTTCAGAAAAACATTACACAACCTACAACTCTTTGGGTCGTATCTACAGATCATCCGTAGCCTCAACTGCAGAAACATTTCATTAAATCCTTGCAGTTTCTCCCCAAAGAGTAGGCATGCTCTTCTATCTTTTGAAAACAGGTGGAGACCTGGCAGAATGTTCACCCCAGCTGGGACTATAGATTCTCATGAGCTAAACTCTAGAGGCAGCAGGTTAATCTTTGTGCACAAAATGAGTCTTGAGCATCCTAGGTCATGGAGGGGCTGGGGTACCGCCACTGTGTATGTCTGGAGCAGATCATGTCTCATCCAGGGAGGATCGCAGTGGGGGATGCTGAGAGAGCCATAGGCATCTCATGGTTGTTCTCAGGCTGTGAAGGGACTGTCAGAGCTGTCCACCTGTAAGAGGTGCCGTGTTAAGTTTTCCCCAAGAGCTGTGTGGGAACATCTTCTCACTGTAGACAGGACACTGAAAACAGAGCAAAACAACCATGATACCAAAGTTCAATGTGGCCAATCAATGAGTTTATTGGGCTTGCTACAGAATATGGGTGAAGGGTTTCTTATAGGAGCATGAGTGACCCAAAGCCAGTGGCATCACTGCAAAGTCCTACCCCTGCACAGACGATAACCTCATTGAAGGCTTACTTTCGATATATTCTAGTATCTTACTTGCTGGTAGGGGGAGGCAGGAGGGAGCAATGGCTAGAATCCCAATAGCTCCATTACCTGTACCACAGACCTAGCTACTTCTGTGTTGTTTTCTTCAATTAGTTGCCATGGCTACCAGTCCAATGCATCTCTATTCCAAAATGGCTTTGAGGTGGTCATGTTAAGCCCAGAGGAAAGAGCTGTACTATAAGAAGAAGCAATCGTGGAGCTCCCTGCCCTAGCAAATAGTGGCTAAGGGCTGCCCTCGAAGTCAGCTTGGCATGGTGGAAACAAAATGGACTTGATTGGTTATCTATGGGGCAAAGTTCTACTCTGTGAAGAAGTTGGTCAATCCGTGAGTGAATGAGCTCTAAAATGCAACTCCAAGCTGAATGGCTGTGTGCTCTAGGATTCAGGCCTGGCAAATGATTGAAAGTCATGAAATGCTTAATTAGCAAATCAAATCTTTTGTTTCACACTGTATTTGAGGAAAGTGTATTAGTTACTTTTGCTTAGCTGTGACCAAAATACTTCAGGGACAAACTCAAAAGGGGAAAGATTTCGTGTAACTCAGAGTTTCAGAGCCCCTAGTGCATGCTTGCTTAGCCTTGAGAGTTTGGCTATAGGAATGTGAGGAGGAATGGTGTTTTTACTTCATGGTAGACACAAAGAGGAGAGGGAAACAGGACAAGGAGAACAAAGGGCAAAGGGAGAGGGAGAGAACTGCAGAAGTGGGGGGAAGTGGAAAATAGAAGGTGCAGAGGAGATAGTATGGGAAGAGAGATGAGGAGAGGAAAGAATAAAGATCTGAGAGAAATCAATCTGGTAGCCAGGTATAACTTTCAAAGTTACATCATCAGTGACTCGCCTCCTCCAGCTCAGACTCACCCCTTAAAGTTTCTAACACCTTCTAGAATATTGCCACCAGCTAGGGATCAAGTGTGTTCAACACATGAGCCTGTAGGGGACATTTCAGGTACAAACCATAACAGACAGTACAGCGAAAGAGGCCAGTCAGCCATGGACAGTTCTAGAAATGAGACTTAGAGGCCGAGCTTGGTGAAGCTCATGGGACAACTCTACAGGACAGTGTCCTTCAGGTAAGGATCCTTGAGCTTGCCGTGGTCTGACTCCACAGCAAAGCACAGCTCTGGGACCTTGGTCAGGTGGGCAGGGGCTCAGGACACACAATGGAATGGAGGCACCCATATCAAGGCCCTTGAGTGTGACTGTGACTCTTAAATCCTTGTCCCTGGGTGCCTCACAGCTCCACCATAGAGTCCTAACAGAGACTCTAGCCATTGGCCCTGTGCTTGGGAGTTGAGATTTGCATCTTGACTGGGTCACTGATTAGGTTGATAATTTTGAGCTCCTTGCTGAACTTGCTAAGGTCCATTTCTCCAGTCTGGAAAGTGAGATGCAGCCTCAAGGAGGAACCAGTGAAGATACTATCCACAGATTTTGAAACAAGGTCTGATGATGTAGCCCAGGCTGGCCTAAAAATTCTTGATCCTCAGTCTCTGCCTTCTGAGTGCTGAGATTGCAGGCATCAATCTGTCCCCATTCCTGGCTAAGTTACAGGTTGCTGTGAGCAAGGTGAGGTGTCATAGCCATGAGAAAACCCTTAAGGGTAGTGTGGTAGATGCTGTGATGTGCCACTTGGGGTTTCTTGCAACATCAGAGGACTGGTTTTCTCGCCTTCTAAGAAGCCAAAGCTGCTGCATGTCCCCCGAATGGCTTGCCTCCAACTGAGAACAGCTGCCTCATAGAAATCTGCTCCCTTCCTGGCTCAGCCAGAATCCAAAGACTAGACACCTATGGATACAAAGGCTTTGCCTTTTGCTTCAACTTAGGCAACTCAGAAGAACCATCTCATCTCTGAAGCTCCTATCTTTGCCAAGACTGCTGGTTGGAAGATAGCCTCAGAGCATAGGCACAGCTAGAATTCCTCTTCTACCCATCTCTGCTCCCCCTTGTTCTTTGAGAGGCATCCTCTGCAGACCTCCTGCATGTCACCTGGTAAATCATCTCAGGGGCAGGGATTCTGCTTCTTAAGAAATCAATGCGAAAGTCAGACCCCACTCTCCACTCAACTGTGGAGAATGTCCTGTCCATTGACTAGATCTGGGTAGGGGTTTGAAGTTTACTGCACGGATTGTCCTTGGCTGGTGCCATAGTTTGAGCAGAACCCCTGGGCCTGGGGAGGCCTGGTGGCACTCAGAGGAAGGACAGCAGGTTACCAAGAAGAGACTTGATACCCTATGAGCATATACAGGGGGAGGATGTCCCCCTCAGTCACAGTCACAGGGGAGGGGAGTAAGGGGAAAATGGGAGGGAGGGAGGAATGGGAGGATACAAAGAATGGGGTAACAACTGAGATGTAATATGAATAAATTAATAAAATATATTAAAAAAGAACTCAATGCTGAGCTAATCACCCCATCCCCTCTCCCACTTACTATATTAATCAGGATGCTTTGGGTTGTAAGAAAAGGATATTAGGCAGCAGAATCTTGGGAAGGTGGAGCAATGGGAAGTGCAGAGAGCACTAGGCTTCTTCTCTCATCATCTTCCCTTTCACTCAGGCATCTTCCAATGGAGGAGGAAATGGCCACCCGGAGCTCCTCAATTGTACATCTTAAACCCCAGGCCACTCGAGAAAGCCAGTTCATCTCGAGCTTTTGGATACTTTGGAGGGAGTGTTTGGAGAGGCCTGTTGTGGGTCAGGTGCTATTCTGGGCCAATTACTAGAACCCTGTCACAAAGGTATGTAGTGAAGATGGCTCCCATGAGGAGTATGCAAAGGAAGAAAGGGAAAGGTTTGGCAGATTAAAAAATAAAAATAAAAGGCATCCATTTGTCATATCTTTTGCTTGACCAGCATCTAAACGCTACAGTATACACAGAGTATGAGGCACTGTTCACGGGCCGCTTCGAGCAAGTGAAAATGCCAAGCATTTATGGTAGTGTATCCTGTTATGCCCACCTGTAAATGCCTCGAATTCACCATCCCAAATATGCCAATGTGAGTATATACAGTCTCTGGATAATGAACATAGGACAGGCAGAGATGTTGACATATATCCACAATTATGACATGTTCACTACTCTGGGGCTTCTCTCTTTTATTGGTGTACCCCCTTTCCTGGTCTGATAGCCCCCACTTCCTACTGGTAATTTCTGGAATCACTTCCAGATGTAAAATCATTTTGCACTTAAACCTGTACCTCAGCCTCCCGCGCCTCCCCACCAAAATGTCAAATAGCTCCACGGCCTAGTGGTCAGGCTATACGAGTGTGACTGAGGCCCAGACAGATTTGAATGTGGTAAGAGGAACAAAAAGTTTTCATTGGACATCACCATAATAATGGGAACATCCAGTTGGCTACAGATACGAGTAAACCAGGGAGCCAAATGCATTTTTTTTTTCTGCCTTCTTCCTGGTCTGGATAAAACTAACATTGCTAAGTGCCAATGCTAATTAAATATGGGTGTTGACAGTACCAGCCTATGCTCTCATTGGTCAGGTTGGCTGCCCTTGGGTCCTACCTACTTTCCAAGGATAGGTCAGCATTTGGCCCGCAACTTGGTGAGTCATTGACCATCACTCCAAGGATTTCTTGAATGTTCCAGTGAAGTCAGACTTGATTGCAAGCCCCACGCCCTGGCAGGGAACATAGCCCATCTCATTGGCTCCCGGGCAAAGAATGTGACCAGCACATGTTCTGTCAGCCAGGCTGGTGAAGGGAAATCTTTGTTGAACTGGCTGAGCCAGTCAGTCACCCTCAGGGTGGCCACAATCTCAGGTTTCTGAGGCTGCCTGCCTGAGACTCTGCCGCTACAGTGGAGCCACTAAATGATGGGGGAGGAAGTCTCCTTCTGTCACAGGCCTAGGAAAGGGGAATAGTGTGAAAGAAAGAGAGAAGGAGGAACGGGAAGATACAAGTGAGGGGACAACAAATGGGATGGAATCTGAATAAATTATTTAACGAAAAAAGAAAAAAACATACCACCTCAGAGGACACGGGGCGCACATATTGGGTTGGGAGACCACCAGGATTTCCACAGACGTCATCTCTCTATGTCCCCTCTGTGTCCCCAGAAATCAAGCACTAGCGGACATCTGTCACCCTGCCTGATTCCTGGTGAGCTTCTGATTCCAGAGCAAGATGGCAGGGAATGCGGGAAAGCCATGGAAGGGATCAGCAGGACAAACCTGTCTGAGCAGACACTGCCCAAGAAGAGGAAGGACAAGGACACGGAATGTTATTTTTTAAGTCTCCGAAAATTCCTCCTTAGCATGGAGGAAGGGAGAGGGAAAATAAAGAAGAGCAGTACTTGCTTCTTTTTCTGCCTTGACACAATTAACATTTCTAAGTTTAGATTGTATGGATCATATATGGAAGACACCTTAGGCTGCAATAGAGAAGGGCAAGTATAGTTTGACACAGAATAGGCTAAGATTGTGATTTACTGCAGTGATACAGTCTTGCTTCATGGCCCCCCAAAGTCAGCCTTGTCTTTCATGAGGAAAAGAGCCCTCTGCATGCATCCCCATGAACAAGAAGACAAGTGCAGTGAGAAAGGCCTTCTCTGGCAGAAACTCTATTTGTGTGCCGACACCATCCTCTCTTGTTCATATTTGCGTTGAACAGGCCATTTTCCATGCTGACATTCTGCGTCTAGTTAAATGCCAGCAAATCCAGAGAGATGTGACTTTGACCTGTAGTCTGCCCTTTTGGACAAGCGTCTGATGCTGTGGTACCTTTCATTCTAATTTCTGATACTTTACTTCTTCTTCTTTTTTTTTTTTTCCAAACAAAACTGGATGAAATACTTCAGAGTTCATATTATCTCTGCTGAACATTTAATTGAGAAATGTTGTTAAAAAGACATTTGGCTTAAATGATCTAAGTATGTGCGTAGATATTTATTTTCCTTCAGTAAAGTGGCTTTGAATGATTTTTGTTATTATTAGGGAATCAAAGAAGAATCTGCCTTAAAATGTTAAATGTAGTGTCTTTAAAAAAAAAGAGCTTGTGGTATTGCTAAATATAAGGCAGAAAGTGTTGCTGAGGACTGCCTTAAAGAAGCCAGGGGGATGGGAGAGGGGAATGATGGGATTGTGCAGCCTCTGGAAGGAAAGACATAGTCAGCTTCCACTTACTACATTCAGGTAGATAAGCCTGTGAGGGTTGTGCTTTCTAGTCTTCACAGAAGCTCAGGGATAGGAGTCCCAGGTCTGACCGGCCAGTCACTGCACGGCTACAAGGCTATGGCACGTGCTGACCCCATTGCACATCAGACAACTCCTGTTTGCCCAGAAGTTTTGAGACCACCTCTTCTGGCCATAGCTAAGAGCCAAAGGCTACGGACAGGGTCCTCTACGTTTTTGTCCCTGGGGGTGCAGGGAGTTGATGCAGTGGGTTGGATGTGAGGGAAAACTAACATTTTGTACCAAGAGTGTGTGCCTTGCAGAAATATGGGCTAGAATACATACCTAAGTAGGTTAAGAGACCCTGGTGCCAGCTTTTAACTTAGCAGACTTCAACTGCCTTTTCTTTGCAAACTGGTTTGTGCTCTTGTGTATCCCTGGGGCCTCCGAACTCCCCCTGTTTCCTGACTTGATACCCCCCCTTTTTTTGCGAGCTGTGGAGGCTTTGGTTTTCTGAAACCGTGCAATATCTGATTAAGAAAGGTGGTCTAGGAGGGTTGGGGACTAACTTGCCCTGAAGCAGATTCCATTTTCTCAGCATCTTTTATTCGCAAAGAAGAGATAGGTTTTCATTAAAACCAGAAAAGGATTTTTCAAAAGACTGAGTTGCATGTGTTTTGGTTCACGAAACTTAAGAATTATGGTCAGGCCACAGAATCCAGGCTTTGGAAACCCAAGAACAATGTGGAAATTGCCTTTTAAATCTTTTCCCCTTTCTCTTTTCTTTCTTGATTCTGAAAAGTTTTCCCAGTGCTTATGTTCACTTAGCTCCACACTTTTCAGTTCTATCTTTTCTTTCTCCTTCCTTCCTTCCTTCCTTCCTTCCTTCCTTCCTTTCTTCCTTCCTTCCTTCCTCTCTCTCTCTCTCTCTCTCTCTCTCTCTCTCTCTCTCTCTCTCTCTCTCTCTCCCTCCCTCCCTCCCCTCCCTCTCCCTTCCTCTCCTGCCCCCTCCTCTCTCTCCAGAAAATATCTCCTGAAGTTCAAACTGGCCTTAAACTTTCTATGTAGTGGAGGATGATCTTGAATTTCTGATCCCTCTCCTCCTAGTGCCAAAGCATACTGAGATTGTAGGCATGTACCACCACAGTTTAGTTTACTTGCTGCTGGGGATACATCTCCTGGCTTAGTGCATGTTACGCAAGCACTTTACATGCTGCACTACATTTCCAACCCCAGTTGTTTTCTTATGACACCGAGAATTGAACCCAAGGCCTTGTGCATGTTACAGAAGAGCTCCACCAGCAAGCTGCATTCCCAGACATTCCTTTTTCAACAAACTATAAGTGTGCAGAAAACATTTGGAATTGTATTATACCCAAAGAGGGAGGGCGAGAGAGATGGGGGAGGGAGAGAAAAGAGAGAGACACAGAGAGACAGAGACAGAGACAGAAACAGAGACAGAGATAGAGACAGAGACAGAGATAGGGATGTGACCCAGAGTATCATGTTTGCTAGATGAATACTTTACCACTCAGGTGAATTACCAAATCACTGGCTTAGAAATTGGATAGTTCCCATTCTTACCTCTGGTGAACTCAGCAGAGAGAGGAAATTAATGAGCATAGCAGAGCAGAAGTGCTATGGTCCAGGTGGTTGCACGGTAGTTGAGGAGTTCAAGAAAGGTACCAACCTCAGTGGGAGGAGATGGGGAAACAGCTCCAGTGATGCTCCAGCTGAGATGTCTTGGTTCAGTATGCCCATTTTTGCCCTCACAGAAGCAGATACCTAGATGGGCCTAGAAACCTGCAAAAGATAAAATGGAGGAAGCAGAGGTTGTCTGTGCAATTGCCATGCAAGTAGAGGGGAAAGATGAAGAAGACCTCACTTCTCAAAAGTCTCTTCAAGCCAGTGGATCTCAGGACAAAAACTATGCATCAGAGAAGTCATGAGTCAGAGTGGTGCAAGTCTAGGTCATCAATTGTACTCTATCATCAAATGAGAACTGTCTGGGAGAGAGTGTGGTCTTAGAGACTGTGGGATGTCTAGAATACTTTCCAATGAAGGGAGGGAAGGGAGGTCTGGTGAGCATTTTCTCGTGGCTGCCACATTAAATGAGGCTTATTTTAGTAGAGAAGCCAGAGAAAGCCATTTCTAGCATGAATATGGCAAACGTATGCATAGTAGAAAATTGGCAAATTCTTCAATGAGCTCTGTTTTGAAGACTGGATGTCCCACAGGAAGAAGAAAGAAACTGGACCCTTGTCTCAGAGAACATGCAAAACCCACTGTAAGTAAATGAAATACCTAATGTAAAGCAAGAAATCATAGAGCCACTACAAGGAAGCGTAAGGGAGCAGCTGATATCCAACACTGATCCAATGAAGGATTTTTCTTGGTAGTGGTTGGGGAATGTGACCCTGACAATATAAATATTAAAAGCAAAAACAAAACAAATAAGCAAACAAATACAAAACAGAACTGGGATATAGTCAGTGATCACACTGTGGGCACATATCCAAAACAAATGATATCAGTGAGTTGAAGAGATACCTGCTTTCCTATGTTCATTGCAGCACTATTCATGATACCCAAGAAGTAGACTCAACCTAACTGTCCTTAAAGGGACAAGTGATAAAGAGAATGGGATGTGGGGGCCAGAGAGATGGCTTAGAGGTCAGGAGCACTGACTGCTCTCCCAGAGGACCTGAATTCAATGCCCAGCAGCCACATGACAGTTCACAACTGTCTGTAACTCCAGTTCCAGGGGATCCGGCACCCTCACACAGGCATACATGTAGGCAAAATGTCAATGTACTTGAAATAAAAATTAAAAAAGAAAATGGGATGTATATGTACACATTACACACACATACAGGCATGCATGCACACAAACAGAGAGAGAGGGGGGGAGAGAGAGAGACAGAGAGAGAGAGACAGGGAGAGAGAGAGAGAGAGAGAGAGAGAGAGAGAGAGAGAGAGAGAGAGAGAGAGAGAAGAGAGAGAGAGAAGAGAGAGAGGAGAGAGAGAGGAGAGAGAGGCGGCGGGGCGGGGGAGCGCACCCAACTTCTCATTATGTGACAGAATACCTGAGTGAAAGAACTTCAGAAAGAAAAGATTTATTTTAGCCCACAGTTTGAGAGGTTTGATCCATGATGCTTGAACAGCTCACATCATGGTGGCCAGGAAGTAGGGATGAAGACTGTCTTTGCTAGCATGTTCTCCTTTCTCTCCTCTGGGCATATAGCTTATTCAGTGGAACCACCCACATTCAGGGCGAGTCTTCCTCCCCTAGTTAATCCTCTCTGGAAACATCCTCACAGACACACGCAGTCTCTTAGGTGCTCTCAACCAAATCAAACTGACAATCAAAATAATCTCTCTCTCTCTCTCTCTCTCTCTCTCTCTCTCTCTCTCTCTCTCTCATACACACACACACACACACACACACACACACACACACACACACACACACACACACACACACCAAATGGAACATTATTTAGTGTTAATAAGAAAGAGCTTCTCATTTGTAACAAATGGACATGGTCAACAGTTTCTTGCTGAGTGCAACAAGCTAGAATGGCCAATATTTCATGATCTCACATGTGAATGTAAAGATGTGTTTCCCCGGAAGCATTGGGCAGAATGGTGGTGGCCAGAGAGGCTGGCTATTTGTGGAGATACCAATTAGAGGAGGCAAAGGTGCAAGTATGTCAGGCGGTTAACAAGAATGGGCTGTACATTTAACATTTGCTAAGAGACTATATCTTTTTTGATTGGTCTCTCACATGTACAGGAGGCGAGCACGTGAGATGATGGATCAGTTAACTAGCCTCACTGTTGTAATTATTTCACAATATATGCAAAGAGCAAAATGCTTTATACACTGTACATCCCTGCTATTATGCCTCAGCAACACTGGAAAGATTTTTTAAAATGTGTCAAATCGGGAATTTCCTTGACTTGGACTTTGAAATGCCACCTGAAGCTGAGCTGCAATCCCCTCTTTTAAGTCCCGTGTATCTGACCTCTTCCTTACAGCTAAAGGTAAATGGTTACCAAACACTTATTATATAGCAACAGAGATGGAGGAATCACACACAGGAGCATCTACAGATACCAGCTGCCATGATGCCTCGGTGCCTTTTCCTCTGGCTTCACTCTCAACCTCAGACCTGTTCTTGACACGCTGGCTCTCTAGACGGGCTAGTGAGTAAGAGATTGCTGCCTAAGCATCTCCCTGCTCAACCCTGTTACCTTATGGAAGTAGCTGCCCGGAACTACGAGGGAGTCATACACGTGTGTTATGGAAAGCTGGGAGGGCATTTCTCTGGCCTTTCCCAGGCTTGAGTTGCCAACACTTGGCTGTGGCCAGCCAGTCACAGGTGGCTAGGGGAAATTTGTTCCTCTGCATCCTGAGAGCCATTAGAGGGGCATGTGGTGGTACCCTTGAGAGACAGGAGCCTGAGCTGCAGACTTGTAGTGCTGCTCACATTAGGGCACTAAAACAATCCAGTTTGAAGGGAGCCTTGGCAACTGCGGTGACAGGCTGTGGCTGAACACAGTAGCCAGGAGCTCGGGGTACCATGGGAAACCTCCCAGCTTTCCATAACACACTTCACACTTGTATGACTCCCTCATAGTTCCGGGCAGCTACTTCCATAAGGTAACAGGGGTGAGCAGGGAGATGCTTAGGCAGCAATCTCTCACTCACTAGCCTGTCTAGAGAGCCAACAGTCTTAGAGTAACTCGGTGAGCCCTCAAAGCAATCCAACAGCGGAAAGTCTCAGGATGCTTTTGTGGGAAACAGAAGCAGTCTCCAAAGAAGCCAGAAATATCCCTTATAAAAGAGCATTCCCCCTGAAGCAAGCCAATGATGATGTCATGAGGCCCGGTGGAGTATGCCAGTGCTCTGTCTCCCTCCCACACTCTAGCACGTCAAGGAAGTGAGCAGAGAGGCAAGACACAGAAACTGCTCAGGAGAGGGACACCGGAATGCCAGTTAGAACAGTGAAGTGGCAGATTTTTTTTCTCTGTTGCCAGCTCCCCCTAGTCGTGGGGTAGGTCAGAGGGCATCAGACTAGGCTGCTGAATCCCAAAAGGCTTCTAGAAGGTACAGGTACCGTGTGTGTGTGTGTGTGTGTGTGTGTGTGTGTGTGTGTGTGTGTGTGTGTGTATGTGTGTGTGTATACAGGTGTGAGGGCAGCTGTTGGAAACATCTCTGTTTTCTATTACTGCCCTGCCCATTCCAGCGAGTGTAATAGGCTGGTTTTGCATGCATCTGTTCACCAGCTACAGGGCCTTTTGTCCTTCGAGGGAGGGAGGGGTAGAGGGAGGGAGGGGTAAAGGGAGGGAGGGGGAGAGGGAGGGAGGGGGAGAGGAAGGGAGGGGTATTATTGTCCTCTTTGCATAAATGAGGTCTCTGAAGCTCAGAGAACACAGGGGATTTATTTGGTCCAGATTTTTCATGTCAAATGATTTCCTTCTTGGTTAATTTCATAATCTAGGGGTTCTTTATGTTTTCAAGTAAACAGTGCCCAATCTTATGGTCTCAACACAGAGGCTTAGAGGGATATGAGCAAGGATGGGTGGGGTACTATAGACTATACCTGGCTCCAAGGACCTCTAATGACAGAAGGCTATAAGATTGGAGGCTATAAGTCTTAGTTGCTGCCCTGATGACAGCCTCGTGCAGTGATGAGCCATTTTCTCCGAACTGAAACATTCTTTATTGGAGGGAGGAAGGAAGCTGTAGGACTGAGGAAATGCATGGAACTTACAGGACCAGGAAGTTCCTCAAAATTGTAAGCTCCATAAGGCCATTTACAAAGGTTATAAAAGCTGTGGAGAGGAGATGCTCTGGCTGGCCCAGATGCCTGCAAATGTATGCAGCAACTTCCTGGGATACAGCTTGCGTGAGTCATTGTCCATGCTGGGATTGGCTTTTCAGTAAGGCAGCAGCCTTTGAGCCACCCATGCTTATGCTCCTATAGCCCCCAAAAACTCACTGGTCCACTAAGTTAGACTTGGATGGAATGATTTCTTTGACCTATCATTGGTGTCCTATCTAGGGTGAATAGACATTTGTTTCTCTCTCTCCAGGAAAAGTCACACAACATGACGTTTGATATGACTTTCTCTTTAGATTTTATTGTGTCCTATGCCAGTGGGTATTAAATGGTGGGGAGGTCTAAGTAGGGAGGGCCTCATGTGGAATTCATGACATCCCTTGGCCTTCTCGCTTCATTGTTAGACTCCTCTGTGATTTGTTGTCATACATGAACAAAAATGCCAGACAGACACATGCATGCACAGACATGAGTGAAAGAACACACATGTTCATATTCAGGCATGGAATGCATGTATGCATTCATTTGCAGATATAGATCCATATATACAGACATATGTACATACCTACATGTGCATGTGTATGTGTGTGCACACACAGACACAGACACACACTTACACACACACACACACACACACATTCTCATAGGAGACCAAAAGTCAGTTTCCTTGCCCTGTGGGCACATCTCTCTGAGTCAAAGTCAAAGAGAGAGTGTCTTTTTCCTAAGACAGCTGAGTAGTTTCCCTAAGGAACTCTGTCAGAAAAATGTCTCCCTCAAAAACTCAAAGGGGATGAGGAGGTGGCTCATTGTTAATAGCAGTGGCTGCTTTCACAGAATCAAACCTGGGTTTTTATTCCCTGCACCCACATGACTGCTCACAACCATCTGTAACTCCAGTCTCTAGGGGTCTGATGCCCCCTCCCATCTTTGTGGCCACTGAACACACATGGTGCACAGGTGTGTGCATTCAGGCAAAAACACAAACAAAAGAGTAAACATATTTAAACAAACAAGAATCTCACAGGCGCTTCTTTTTGCTTCATTTTAAGAGATTCTCAATATGTAGCTCAGGCTGGCCTCAGACTCATCATCCTCCTGCCTTAGCCTTCCCAGTGCTAGGAGCATAGCCATGTGCCATCATGGCCACCCTGAACGTTCCTGAAGGAAAATTTCCTGTTCAAATATCCATTTTCTTGACGGGAGCTTGTGAAACAGCCTGCTTGATACTCACGCCTCACCACCTTGGCTCGTCTACATGTTCCTGGCTCATGCCCCTTTCACCTGAAGCCTCTTATGGCCTCCGGTATAAGCCAGTGTGGTGGCTGTCTCATTCCTAGAGGCCTGGACCACTGGGACAGATCCCTGTCTTGTTTTCTCTAGGGCTGCTGAAGGCTGCCACATGCTGAGGCTCTGTTAGAAAGGAGCCCATGTTGGCAGATTTTAAAACTATTTTATTGGGTTCCGTAATGTCTATATCTCTCTGCTCCATTCTAATCTCTTCTAACACCCCAACACCAAGTAGGAGAGAAAGGTTAGTAAGGAGAATAGATGTACATAGTTCACTTTATCTACTTCCTGCTGTTTAGGGCCGTTGTTCCTTGGGAACAAGCCCAATCTTTATTTCAGGAGATCTCTGACTTCCTGTCATACTGCATCAACAACAACCAGGAGCAGCAGGGAGGAAGCACCATCAGCCTTCTTTTTTTTCTGAGTGCCAGACATGCTGCTGCTCCCCCCCCCCCATCTCTCTCTGGGCTCTGGAATTTATTCCCTCTCCAGAATCCTCAGAATTAAACTAAGTGCAGCTGGCAAAGACCATGCCCGTCTCAGAGCCACAAATAGTCTGCTGCTGTGGAGGACAATCCCATAGCCCACACCTGGGATTAAAACAAACAAACAAAAACACATTTACATAACATAACTGTGAAACCAAAACTTCCATAACACCTCTTGCTCATAAGAACCCCAGACTGTGGCTTGTGCTAAATGACATGGGCAGTTCTCCATGGTCATTTATACCAAATAAATCAAGGGCGTGTGACCACCAGAAGAGCTGGACATGCTGGCTGGGTGGGGCAGAAAAAATCACAAGCATGTGACTAGCCTTTTTTCAGCAACAAGACTAGACTCTTCAGCCAAATGTTAGCCCCCCTTCGCCCCCTCCCAGCATGAACACTGGAGAATTTCTGGTAAGAAGAAGTTGATGGTCCATTGTTCCATATAACCCAGTTGAAAGGGCAGATCCTCTTCTGGCATGGACCATAAAACAGGGTTCTGGAGGCCCAGGGCTGGTCTGGCAAGGGAGCTTTTCCTGGAGAGACCACTCACAGGCACCACTTGGGAAACCAGTTAAGGCTGGTGCCAGAGGACTTGCAAGGTGTCTGATGGACCAAAAGCAATGGTTAGTGCTCCCAAATTTGTATTTTCTTGGCTGTCATGTAAAAAGACAAACAGCAGGAGAGGAAAAAACTAATTTACCTCAAGTAATAGTATCAGAGTGAAAAGGAAATCAATTCAAGCTTAGTAACAAGAACCAATCAGCTCTCCTCACTATTGAAAAGAAGAGGCAATGGGGGAGGGGTCTAAAGGGAAGGGATGAGCATGAGAACGAAGAGAAGAGAGAGCAGAGAGCAGGAAGGATGGAAAGACAGGTATGTGAGAATAGACAATGCAGATCCTGATAAGTGTGTATTCAGAACAATCCAGGAACGTTTTGTGCCCATAAAATGCCTTTTAGCAGTTGTGTTGATAGATAGTCCAGTGCTGTATTCTCCCACTTTTGACGAAGACATGACACCAAGAACAGTGTTTTGTTCTGACTAAAACCAAGTCAAAACCAAAGGGTACAAATAACAACCTAGGAAGATATCTAGCCATGGAGAATTATGGCTTTTGATCCCCACCTTCCTGTTCTGGAGGTGTCTCCGTTAGGGTCTCTACTGTTGTGAAAAGACACCATGACACGGCAACTCTTTGGTCTTTCCTTGGGTTGGTTTTTTTGTTTTTGTTTTCTTTCTTTCTTCCTTCCTTTCTTTCTTTCTTTCTTTTTTTTGGGGGGGGTTTCAAGACAGAGTTTCTCTGTGTGGCCATGGTTGTCCTGGACTCACTTTGTAGACCAGGCTGGCCTGGAGCTCACAGCAATCATGCCCTGCTGACCATGGCAAGTTTACAAAGGAAACCATTTCATTGGGGCTGCCTTATAGTTCAGAGGTTAGTCCATTGTCATCACGGTGGAAAGCATGGCCAAATGCAGGCAGACATGGTGCTTGGAGAGGGAGCTGAGAGTTCTACACCTGGATTGGTAGGCAGCAGGGAGAGAGAGTGCGCCTGGACCTGCCTTGAACTTCTGAAACCTCAAAGCCCACTGAGAGTGACCCACTTCCTCCAAGAAGCCACATCTACTCCAATAAGACCACGCCTCCCAATAGTGCAACTCCCTGTGAGCCTGGGCGGGGGCATTTTCACTCAAACCACCACAGGAGGAAATAGGGATGTAGGGATGGGTGGGAATTATAGCAAGTAAGCACATATCAGTCAGAAAGGGTACATTGCAGGGACTGGAGAGATGTTCTTCCAGAGGACCCAGGTTCAATTCCCCTCACTCATGGCAGCTCACACTTGTCTGTAATGCTATATTCAGTGGTTCCAATACCACCACACAGACATGCATACAGTTAAACCACCAGTGCACATGAAATAAAAACAAATAAAAATTAAAATAAAAAAGAAAGGGTATCATATTACCAGGTTGTGGTTGCCTTCAGGAGATGTAGAAGCTATATTACTAAACATGACTTTTTGAGAGATACAAAAATTCAGTTTCATGGTAAGACTATAACTCTAAAAAAATATTAGCTGTTTTCAAAATTTTTAATTTATTATTATTATTGTGTGAGAAAGAGGGTGAGAGAATGTGAGCACACATATGGAGATCAGAGGACAACTTTTGAAGAGTCAGTTCTTCCCTTCCACCTTGGGTTCTGGGGACCAAATTTAGACCACCAGGTTTGTGTAGCAAACAGCTCCATCAGTTTTGTTTGCTTGTTTGCTTTTGTTTTTGAAATCGCACCTCTGGATACATTTACGTTTAGTGTTTCTTATTTGTTGCCTGATCCTTAAAAGGATAACTGAAAGTTATGAACGGCAACATGGTACCCACTCACTGCTCTCTGCACATCCTCCACTCTGCACTCTCCCCTCCCTGCTCAGCCTCTTTCCTGCTAACCAGGCAGGCTGGCGTTTTGGCATAATCAAGAATTTCAAGTTAAATAAAATTAATTTCTTGTTTTCAAACAACGCTGTAGCAGTTTTAAAATTCTTTGGCACTCTTCCATTGAGGGGTACCATCCGTGCCTTCTCCCCTGGAATGTGGCAGGCTTGCTACTGTTTTGACCAACTGTGTATGGAGAAGAGGACACTGAGTCTTCTAAGCTGGCTCCCAAAAGGCCAGGCAGCTGCTGTCTGTTTCTCTTGCGACTCTCCTTATGCATGTTTTTTGGAGGGCCACCCTCTCCACGTCCATCACAGGACACTCTCAGAACTCACCATCTTGAGAAGCCTGAGCCACACCAGAGGCCCTGTAGGGCTGCTTCAGGGACAGTCTCTACCAACCGTCCAGTCACCATAAACAATGGTGACCATCACTGTGCAGGAGATACCTTGGACAGCCCATCCAGTTGATTCCAACCCTTGCCACCACTTCCCTGGGCATGGCTTGAGACATTGCAAGTGAGAACTGCAAAGGTGGATGGGTCCAGTCAATTCTCAGCCCTGAGACATGGTAATACTTGTTTTCAGGGGTAGGGCACTTTGCTACTCAGTGAGAGTAGCTGGACCAGGCATCGGCCTTCCTTGGTACCTGGATAGAGGGCTCCCAGTCCTTCCTGGGTCTTGCCATCACTGCAGGCTCACAGTTGTCCAGTGTATTAGTACTGGGTATCTTGGTGCCCCACTCTCCTGCACCTGGAGCAAGAAAATGATTGTAGGAGACATGTGCATTAGTGAGATGGGAAGGATACGATATGGAGGCAACCTGGAGAGCCTCAGCTCAAGGCAGCCTCCATGTGAGGCGATTAAAATGGGAAAGTTAACCTTTAAGGAAAGAGGCTGGCTTTACCTTTGCATCTTAGAGATTTGACCTGCAGCCGATTTGTCAAATCCCCTCTTCCAGCTAGCCCAAAGCACCTGGCTTCCTGATGTTTGGCCACAGGACTCTCAGACTTGTGTACACATGGAAAGGTGCATCCAGGAACACAGAGGGGCCCTGAGCTGTGGCCCTCCTCTGAGCCAGAACATGACAGGAAGAAGAAAAAAAAGAGGAAAAAAATCAAGAGAGGAAAAATAAAGGAGGATAGAGAAAAAGGGAAGAGAAGGAAGTAATAGAAGGAAGGAAGGAGGGAGGGAGGAACAAGGGAAGGAAGCATGAGAAGGAAAGAGGAAATGAACGAAGAACCCAGGAAAGAGAATAGAGGGGATGAGGAGGGAGAAAGAGAGGGAGGGAAGAAGAGGGGAAGATAGGGAGGAGTGAGGTGTGAGGGAAAGAAGGAAGGAATGCAGAGGAGGAGGAGGGACAAAAGGAATGAGGGATGAAGGGGAGATGGAGGAAGGCAAGAAAAGGAAGCAGGGATGTAAAGAGAGGAAAGCTGACTGTCAGTGTGCTACCCACACAGTGTTCTCATTTCCCACGTCCCTGCCATGTTCCCTTCATCAGAAGCAGATGGACTGAAGCAAGGCAAAGCCTACCCAGGCAGGAAGCATTGCTTTAATTTACTCAGGTCACGGCAAATCCATTGGCATTCAGCATGTGAAGTTGTTTGAACTTACAAGGAGTAACCCAGCAACAGCAATTACCCCACGTGGCCGTCGTGCTCTGATGATACAAACGCCAAGTGGAATGGAGTCTCATCATTTCACAAGGTGACAAAAAATTGCATTCCGCTGTTTCACCTTCGCCCGGGAAGGAGCAGGGAGATGCCAGCAGGCCAGCTAAATACACAAAGTCCTTGGACTAGGCTCCACTGAGGGAGGCTCCTTGGCCTGCTCTCTGCCTGCTGCCCCAGGTGGGCTTTTGTCTGCTGAGAGCACACCCCCAGAATTTATCAGGCTGTAAAAAGGACTAGAGGCTGGCTAGTAAGAATGTATCCATTCAGAGCCCACTGTTCAGAAATTAGGATTTATTATTATTTTTTTTTTTAGTACAGAAGACCAGAGCTGATGTCAACATAGGCACTATCATTGAAAGAAAAAAAAAAAACCACAGAATAATCTTGCTATAATCTGTAAGATTTAATGAGTTCCGGCTCTCAGTGTGGTACCGTCTGGAATACTTTACATACATGTCTTGGTGTTCAAAGCAATTTTGTGAGGGCAGTTTTAGTTTTCTCTCTATTTCAGAGGTGATGATTTTGAGACACAGAGAGGTCAAGGTCTGCCCAAGGTCACACAGCTACTGAGCTTGAGAGCCTGGATTCCAATTCCCAGCAATTTGATTATCAGAGCTAACATCCTCAATTATTTTTTGGCAAGGCAACTCCCAGCTGAGTCGAGATTTCAAATCATTAAGAATCAGTTTTAGATAACACCTTCTAGTCTTAAAAAAAAAAAAAAAAAGGTAAGTATCCTATCAATAACTCTTATTCATTCATGAAGTCTGGGCTACATCTTGGCTATCTTGTTGGTCCTTATTTCATGTATGGGGGAATAAAAGTTCACTTAGACCCTAGATTCATATTCCATCCTGTTAGACTGGCTTTCTCATTACGATTCAAAATCAGTGAGTTTTTTTTTTCTGGAAGGTCTGGTCGACTAGACTAATCACAGCTGTGCTTGAGGGGGGGATCTCTGAGGAAGGACTATTTCACCATGCAGTCTAGATTGGCAATCAGGGCCAGCCTAGGTCGTGAGCTGTCAACTCCCAGGGCAGTTCAGCAATGGGCTGAGAGCTCTCAAGTCCCACTTTGCTTGATGGGCACAGTCAGTGGCCTCCAGGGAGTTGGCTGGAACCCAGAAGCCTGATCAATTCTTTAAGCTGGAGGTAGCCAGCCGATTCATCTCATGCTGGGTCAGCATCAGCAAGGAGCTGATGCAGAGTGCAGGGAAGACTGGAGGAATCTGGGAGTTCTGTATATAGCACAGACAAGAGCTGTTCTTAGGTTATAAAATTTCTCTGGGCTTGAGTGTGGGGTAGATATGCCAGGAGAAAGATGCTCCCTCCCTGTCACTAGCAAACAAATGGCTTGGTCTTTCTCATAAGCAGGTGGCCTGCCAGCTGATGCTGAAACATCCAGGCTCTACCATCTTGGCAGAACAGGTAGAGGCAACCTAGGTCTTTTAAAGCAATCCTGTCATTCCCCACCTATGGGAAGAGGCAGGCCATAGTATTGCTCCCTATAAAACCAAACAAAATGGAATCTTCCCTTCTCAAAGCAACATTTAACCTCCCCCAACCTCTTCAAAAGAGAGAAAAGAGAGAGTCTTCCAAGGGACTATAAATGCTGTCCCCCTTAGGCCATTTTACTTTGGCAGAAAAGGGGAAGGTTCTAGATTTCCAGAAATATATGCCCTTAGGGATCATTTAGTTTGGGGGCCAGTGTTGCCAAGCAGATCTTTCTAGAGAAAAAAATTTAAATGGCCCACTTTCACATGGATCAGTGTGATTCTGAGATTTTGTCTACACAAGACAATCTTTTAAAAGTAGTCTTTGGGGGGGCATGATGCTGGGGAGATGGCTTAGTTGGTGAAATGCTCCTTGCTTTAATATGAGGACCTGAACTCAGATTCCTAGCACTCTTCCAAACTGGGCATGGTGGTTTATGCCCATAATCACGGTGCCTAGGAGGTGGAGAGAGATGGATCTCTAGAGTCAACTGTCCAGACAGCCTAGCCAAATTGTCGAACTACAGATCCAGCAAGAGATCCTATGTTGGAAAGTAAGGTGGAGAGCAATTAAAGAAGACACCTGACACTGACCTCTACCCTCCATACGCATGGGCACACACAGACACATACGTAGTCATATTCCTCTCAAAGACACTTGAACCAAACAAAATATATGGAAGAACTTTATTTGGCTCATTGACCTTTGCTTTGCAAACCTAGGAGAAGCCAGCCACTTGCAGAGAAGGGGACACTGAAATAAGATCCTTAAATTGAGGAGCAGTAGCAGATACCTCCCCAGTATTATATCAACAGCAGATATTATCAGAGTCCCAAACCTTTCCTTACCTTCTGGATTCAGTTGGCTTCCCTCTTTCTCAACAATGAGAGTCTGTAGCTCTGTACAGTGAAGTCCCATTTTGCCTGTGTAAGCTGGAAGCATTGACTCTCCAGACTCCATATAACTTCAGGGTTGTCCCCCTCTCCCTGTTTCTGTCTCCCAACAAGCTCTTGAGGTCTTCCTTACATTTTCAAAATAAAGGGACTATACTCAAACCCTATGGGTCAGAGTCCTTTTCAGTGAGACCCATTGATAAGCCCAGCTCTGGAGGACTGCACATGGGGATAAGAGAGCCCTGTCTCTGGGATTGTTGGCTAGTTCAGACCTTGTAATTATAGGAGTAAGATGTTCTCTCTCCACCAGAAGCAGATACCCCTGTCTCAGTGCAGGAGCTCTTGTCATCCTTGAGGATGGAAGAGAGCAGAGACTATGCACTCTATAGCCAGGGGAAAGGTCATCTTAGAAACGGTATGTTCTCTATTACTTGCCTCCTTGGCTTAGCTCAATTAATTACTGGAACCATGTCTTTGAGTATCCTGTAAATGCAAAATAATGAGCATGCCATTTCTATTAATATTACTTTTATTAAAAGTAAAGTTCAATTCGGTGATGTGAAAAAGACAGGCAAACACGATCCTCCCACTTCTTTCTTCTTCCCTCCCCTCTTCCATCTTCCTTCCTTTGTTCCTCTCCTCCTATAGCCTCACAGGGCCAAGTGGCACCAGCCCATATGGTGCTGGAACCCTTGAATATCCCCAGTGCTGCAGCCACCCTTGAGCTCATGCTTGGTCAGTGAGCATGGCATGATGGAAGTTCTGCTTGTGTGTTTCCCAAGTCTTGACTCAAGGAAGAAGTGAGAAGGCCTGTTTTGGGGTGGGGAGATCTTCACCTTTGCTGTGCTGTGCTGTCTCCAGGAGCTGGTAAAGCTTATGGATGTGTCTTCAGAAAATAATAGTTTAAATGTATGCAATAAAATACAGAGTCACAAAGGAAACCAAATATATTAAAGTATACTTATAAAAATATTGCAAACCAGAAATATGATAAATGCACAATTATTAATGCCTTAAATATGATCCAGTGGCAGCTCTAATAAATATCATAATTTCCAAGTGGTGCTAAGCATATTTCATGATACCTGCAACAACTATAAAGTACTGCAAAAATACCCACACCTTCTCTTGGTGATAAACTTTCAGATACACTAACAGCTGTGGGCATGCGCAAATGCAAGGAGAGATTAACAAAAATACATTGTGGATTTGTCCTACCAAAAGAACAGAGTCCACTTGCTAGTACTTGGGTCTCTAGATACCAGACATGGGGTGAAGCAAATAGGTCTTCTGCCTTCTGGTTTCCAGGGGATGTGGTTAGTCAGCATGGTTGTGGACAATTGCTCAACTGTCCAATCAGCCACATTCTTAGCATCTATTTGTGAATACCTGCTGTGTTCCAAGCCCATCATTTACTTCATAAACATCCATCTGAACCAAGCATAGTGGTGCATCCCTGTGATCTTGGCATTTGGGAAGAAAAGGCATGAATATTCTCATGAGTTTGAAACCCACTTTGTCTATGTAGCAAGGTCCTATCTCAACAAAACAAAACAAAAGCCATCTATTTAGACCTTCAGATACAGACAGGGACTGGGGCAATTGTATTCCCCAGCTGATAGCACGTAATGAAACTTGTTCCATATAAAGGCCTGCTTACCATTTGCTTTCTCTCATATAGCCTTCAACTACATCATCCCCCATTTTTGCTTTTGATCCCTTCCCTACAGTCACCATAATAGATGTTCTAATGCACGTACACAGCTGTATAATACAATACCATGTGGTGAGTGGGATATTAATTTTTTTATAGCCAGCGTCTTGTTATATAGCTCATTAATTTTCCTACCTTTCTCTACTCTGTGCAGTTGTCATGAAAAACTGTCATCTACTGTAAGTTGGTCTTGTGTGTGGCTTCTTATACTTGAATATTTTACAGAGTACACTATAATGGTTAGGTTTTTAAATGTCAACTTGCTACAACCTAGACTCACCTGGGAAGAGAGTCTTAATTGAGAAACTGTATAGATCAGATTGGCAGAGGGCATGTCTGTGGAAGTAGTCTTGACTGTTAATTGATACAAGAAGCCCCAGCCTGCTGTGGGTGACACCATTCCCTAGGCTGGGTCTTGACCTCTAAAAGAGTGAAGAAAGATAACTGACAGCTTGGGTGCAGTTATTTCTTTCAGCTCTTACTGTAAATATGATGTGATGAGCTGCTTGAGGCCCTGCCTTAACTTCTCCAAAGTGATGTAGTGTAACAGAATTGTAAGCTAAATGGAACCTTTCCTCTCTTATGTTGCTTTTTAAAAATCAAGTATTTTATTTGAAATAAAGCTAGAATATGTACCCATGGTACTTTCCCCATCCTCTTCCCTAAGGATAGAAACCCACGTTGAAGCCAGCTGTCCTCCAGGTTGTTACTACCAGTAGGTCTGTGGTGAGAATCCTTTTTAAAATGCCTCCATAGTCTTTTACATGAAACAATTGCTCTGGCTTCAGCACCTGGAATGGAATAGTCACTAGGTACTAGGGCACGTTCTAACGCAACGTCACCATGCCAAATCAGATTGCTCTCTGGACAAACTGTGCCACTTTACCTGCTCACTCACAGTGCATAAGGACTCCATTCTCCACAGCCTCATCAAAGCACGGTGAGCTTTTTCTCTGTTATTCTGTCCACGTTGATGGGTCTGCCCTTACACAGTGTAGCGAATGCTTAGGGTGTCTAGGAGTACCACCAGTAGATGCCCCAATACTAACAGATAGAACTGCTCAAGTTCAGAGGCACACCGAAACTGTGTTTTATACCAAGCTTGCAGCACATGTCTCTCCATCTGTTTCTCTCTCATGGCCCGAAAATCAGTACAGCCCAGAAGCAAGGCCCACTAACAAGGTCAACATAGTCATACCCGGGGACCAGTCCTTTCAACAGATAGGAGTTTAAAGCCACAGGCTCTGTAATGCTAGAAGGTATTAGTTTGTTGCTCAGGGGTCCTGGAGGAATTGAACTTGCAGTGCTTATATCAAAGACCTTAGGGAGTTCCTGGCTTCCACAGCTTCTCCTCCAGTGCCTGGTTCTCTCTCTCTCTCTCTCTCTCTCTCTCTCTCTCTCTCTCTCTCTCTCTCTCTCTCTCTCTCTGTCTGTCTCTCTCCTGCTTCCTGTGCTCAGCCCCTGCAAATATGCTGTCTGTATTTGAGTTCTCTGCTTTTCAGGGAACACCTCTAACTCATATCTATTGTTTCTACATCAACAACAACTCTATGGGGCAGATGCATTTCCCTTTTTTACAGAAAAGGAAATAGACTCTCTTGCTCTGCTGCTTCTCAGGTAGGGAGGCATCCCTAGTGACAGTCCCACCCAAGTTCTTAGATGGGAAGTTGCTAAACAAAGAGTCAATTCATGGCTGTCCCTCTCTCCTTTTCCCTTCTGGTGACAGTTAATTTGCTATATCATTTTGGCTAATCCATTTTGGGTCAAGCACAATTCTAGATGTTCTGTGAAGGACCCCCTCCTCCCTTTCGGATGAAAGTAAATTTTTTTAGCAGTAGGATGAGTAAATCAGCCTGCCTTCTGTAATAGGGGTTGGAGTCACCCGATCCTTTGAAGTTCCTAACAGGCAAAGGTCAAAGGAGGAAGAGGAAATAGCAACGTCAACCCTTCTCAAGTCTGCAGTCCTAAAGATCTGGTTTCTGAGAGGACACTAACGTATGAGCCAATTCCTGAAAAGAAAATCTACCTTCAGCCCCATATCTGTCTCCATGTCTATCTCTATCTATCTTTACCACATCATCCCCACCTTCATCTCTGTCTCCATCATCACTTCCATCTCTGTCTAGCTTGACTTCCACTTCCAGTCTCTATTTCCATCTTCGTTTCCAACTCCATCTTCACCTCCATGTATTTCTTTGTCTGTCTATAGCACATGTCTTATTGGTTTGATGTCTCTGGAGAACCCCAATTAATAACTCATTCCATGTAGATCTTTTTCTTATTAATTTATTCTTGATACATCTCAATGGTTATCCCATCCCTTGTATCCTCCCATTCTTCCCTCCCTCCCATTTCCCCATTCTTCCCCTCCCCTATGACTGTGACTGAGGGGGATTACCTCCCCCTGTATATGCTCATAGGGTATCATGTCTCTTCTTGGTAACCTGCTGTCCTTCCTCTGAGTGCCACCAGGTCTCCCCCTCCAGGGGACATAGTCAAATATGAGGCACCAGAGTACGTGTGAAAGTCATACCCCACTCTCCACTCAACTGTGGAGAATGTCCTGTCCATTGGCCAGATCTGGGTAGGGGTTTGAAGTTTACAGCCTGTATTGTCCTTGGCTGGTGCCATAGTTTGAGCGGGACCCCTGGGTCCAAATCTGCCCATCATAATGTTCTACTTGTAGGTTTCTAGGACCCTCTGGATCCTTATACTACTCAGCTATTAAAAACAAGGAATTCCCAAAATTTGTGGACACATGGATCGAGCTAGAAATGATCATAATGAGTGAGTTAACCCAGAAGCAGAAAGACTCAAATGATATATACTCACTTATATCTGCATCCTAGCCCAAGGGGCATGTCCCATGAAAGCCTTCACTTACCAGGAAACTGGGACAGAGGGGAGGACATCCTATTGGGACTCTAAATGAGAGACGCATGGGAGAATAGCAAAGTAGACGAATATAGATATTTTTTAAACGAGCCACCTTTACCCTCAGGCTCTGCTTCTGAAGGATCCAAATTAAGTCACATGAATTGTTTGTCAAGCCATGGGCTTTCCAGTTGCATCTATTATCACTCTTCATCATAAGAGAAAATAATTTGCATCAACTGTTGAGTAGCTACTGAGGGCCATGTTGTAGCCCCTCAGAAATGAGCAGGATATAAGAGCTGTCTCTTCTCACATAAAACTTCCCATGCTGAACACTATCATGAATGCAATCAACAGCTGGCCACATTGATAGATGCCTCCACTCCTATTTTTTGTCCAAATGTCCATGAGTATAGGTCCCTGTGCATCTCTGTCTCTCTCTGTCTCTCTCTCTCTCTCTCTCTCTCTCTCTCTCTCTCTCTCCTCTCGCTCCTCCTCTTCCGCTCCTCCTCCCTCTCGCCTCTCCTCTCTCTCTCTCTTTGTGCATGTTGTTTGTTGTTGAGACAGAGTCACACTATGTAGCCTAAGTTAGCTTCATACTTGAGGTCCTTCCTTTCCCCCACAGGCTCCCAAATTTATAGGCTTCCAAGGTCATAGGGTTACAGATGTGTGCCACCTCCCCTGGCTTCCACTCCTATTGGAAGAGAGACACTTGCTCAGTTAACCTGTGTTTATTCCTGGGCAAGTTGGCTATGGTCAGGAAAGCGGAGCCATGTGTTCAAAGCAAGCAGTGTGTGTGAGGTGAGCAGTTTTTAGAGACTAGGATTTAAATAGACATAGCAATGTTGAAGACGTTCCGCCAATGGTAAATCAGTCATAACATCATTACTGATGGTCATGACAAAGAATATGAATTAGACAACTTCACTAGAGCTGATTTGGATAAATCCAGGTCATTGTGAGGATGGACTTCTTGCCAGAAATGACACAATTATTGTAGATCTCTTTTATGGGAGGAGACTTCACAGGCATGGATTTCTTGCAGGTGAGAAAAGCACATGGAAATGGAATGAAAGGGAAAATAGTATTCTTTCTGCATGTGGAGAGAACAGATCTTTATCGATATACCCACATCTACAAATAGACCTTACCCAGGCAACACAGCTGGGCTTTCCACCTGCCACTTGTCTATCATATAGTGTGTCAGAAACATGTAGAAGCTGGTTACAATGGTACAGGTTTATAATTCCAGCTACTTGGCAGGCTGAGGTGAGAGGATTGTGAATCAAGGTCTACCTGGACTACCTATAGAAGAGGTTCCAGACCAGCCTGTGTAACTTAGTGAGATAAAGAATTTATAAAAGGCTTGGCATGTAGTTTAATGTAGAATAACTGTCAAGCAAGCGAAAGATCCTAGGTTTTATCCTCAATACTGGGAAGAAAAACATCTAGAATGCGTGATCTTTCTCCATCCTCATAGCGTAGCATACTCCTCAGACGGTGCCCTCCACACTTGCTTGTTAGAATCTCTGTATCACGTTAGATTGATTTGGACTTTTTTTTTTCATGTGCATGTTAGTGTCTCTCTCAGCATTGCAGCTGACAATGAGGCCCTGATGAAGTGGGGAGGCATGTACCTTCTTGGGAAGGGATAGGTTTGGTATCGGCAAAATTCCTTCCCAACAAAAAGAGAAACATGTTCCCAGTATGCAAAGCACCCAGTCAATGTCTTGCCATGGCACTCTAAACTGAAGCCTTGAAGTCTGAGGGGAATATACATGACAAGGAGAAGCCTGTGGTCTATATGACACTAAAGCGTAGAGACTGCCAGGCAGGGTTACCCTGTAGTGCCCTGATATCAACCTCTCTCTAGTGGCAAAGTGAAAATGGCAGTGTGGTTTGATTAGGTAGTGTTTGTAGCAGTGAAAAAATAATGACAGCATTAATTTTTCTCACAAACCAGCCATCTGAGCTGAGCTCAGTGGGGACAGATTTTCTCTGTTCTACAAAGCATCAGTTGGGGTAGCTTGAACACTTGGGACTGAAATCATCTGAAGTCTGCTTTAATCGAGTGACTGCCAGTTGATGGTGGTTGTTGGCTGGGGCACAGCGGGAACCACCAGCTCTCCATGTGGCTTTCCCAGGTGTCTTCCTCAGGACATGGTAGCTTGGTACCAAACATGAACAGCCCATGGGACAAGGTGTCACCTTGTCTTTTTTATGACCTCATAAGCCATCCAGCATCACTTTTATCATGATCATCTCCCTGCTAAGAACAAAGGGAAGGTGTACACATATCTTTCTAGAAGAGCGAGTGTGAACTTCATGCTGTAAAAGAACATATAGGGTAGAATAGAACGTCGTGGTGCAGGCATCTTTGAGCAATGCACTGTGCATTAAGTAGCCAGGGAGAAAATGAGGGGTAAGAATTGAGCTATTATAGGGATACATACTGATCTCTTTGGTATGCCACCTAAGTCATGATAAATTCCATAGACTCTAGGGAACTTCAGAAGTTGGGGTGAAGGGAGACTGAATTTTCTAGGAGCTAACTAAGTTGGGGATAGACATAGGAGTTGGGTGGACACAACTGGATCTGGATATTACTGACAGAACCCCCTCCCAAGCCAGGTGGCAGAAACAGACAAGATGGGGTGGGGAACTCTGTCCTGAGCAAGGTCTGTAAAAAACAATATGACCATGATGTGATGGGAACAGCAGGTGGAGAGAAACTAAGAAAGGAGTCTGCTTCACTTGAAAGCTGGGACAGCTCTGCAGCATTTTAGAACACCCCGCCCCAGTGTAGAATAGGCCACCAATGGCAGAAGTTACCCTGACATTCAAGAAAGTGTCAGACAGAATAAAGACTTGCCAGGCACAGTGGCCCATGTCTGTAATCCCAGTATTCAAGGAGGTAAAGAAAGGCAGATCTCTGAGAGTTTGAGGCCAGCTTGTTCTACTTAGTGAATTCCAGGATAGCCAAGGCTACACAGAGAAACCCTGTCTCAAAGAAAAGTAATAATAATAATAATAATAATAATAATAATAATAATAATAATAATAATAATAATAATGGGACTGGAGAGATGGCTCAGTGGTTAGGAGCACTGACTGCTCTTCCAAAGGACCCGGGTTCAATTCCCAGCATCCACATGGCAGTTCACAACTGTCTGTAACTACAAGATCTGACACCCTCATACAGACATATATGCAGGCAAAATGCCAATGCACATAAAATCTTTTAAAAAAGAATAAGAATAAGAATAGGATTAAGAATGAAGAGCGAATAGGGTACATTTTATTGGTGGCTTGTATACAGAAGCAAATCTCAGGAGACAGCAAGATAGATCTATCTTTGCACTGTGAAGGAGAGGGAAGAGATATGCACACTAGTCTGGGCAAAGGTGGGTTCTCTACCTGGCCTTTTAAAAAAATATTGAAATGTGTAGCATCAGTAAAGAAAACCTGGGCACTAGTGACTGTCTCAACATGCCTGACTTACTACCTTAACAACTTTGTTTATTCTATAGGGCTTAGGACCCACACTTGGGTCACCTAGTGGACAAGAAGACAGTTATGAGGGCAGTGGTATGTCAAGCTGGATCCTCATCTCTATGACGAACATAGAGGAGGCAGGGACCAACTTTACCCAAGGTGTAGAGCACAGATGTTCTTCTGCATCTATTCCCCTCCCCCGCTGCCTCTCTAAACTAGTTCTCCCACAAAAATCACTGTGAGGTAGCTGTGATTATCTTCATCATACAGCTATGGAAGTGGAAGGTTGCAGACACGGAGCAACCTGCCCATGATCATCTCTAAATGGCAAAAGCAGATAGTGCTCTTTCTTGCTCAGCCCTGGCCACTAGATAGATATTTCTATAAAGATGGCCAGAGACCTCAAAGAAGTGAGTTCTAAATTACGTGCAATTTTAATTCACTTTGGCTTAAATCTAGTCACAAACATGGCTAGTGGTTTTCATATTGGTAAGGGTACATATAGGTTGTTAGCATGTCATTGCCTGCCTTAAAGGGGTGGCAATCTGCATTTACTTAATGAGACGCTTTTAAGTGTGAGTGATTTTGTGTGTGTGTGTGTGTGTGTGTGTGTGTGTGTGTGTGTAAGTGCAAGTGTGTGTGTTAATGCCTTTATTTTTAGAGAAAACTAACCAAAGAAAAGGAAATTTGTCAGAAGTAGAATGAAATTCCACATACTATTTGTGTGAATACACTGACCAACAGTTTGTCCCATTGTCTTAATTATTCTAATACCATGCATACTAACACATAAGCACATCCTAAATACATGCACGTACTAGTATAGCAATGATCTGCCCTAAATTATCCACTATGTATCGCCTACAAACAAGAATCTGTTCCTCTAAAGCCACAGGATCATGGCCACAATCAGAACCTTAACCTGTCATACAATGTCACTTTGTAGTCCACCTGTAAAATTTGCCATTTGCCCCATGACATCCCATTTAAAAATCATTTTTGGTTGTTCCTGAGCCTGGATCCAATCTAGAAACTAACACTATAATGATTTATTCAACTTTTCAGTTTCATTTGTTCTAGGACAAGTTCCGGGCCTTTCTTCAGCTTCCACAATGGTTTTGGACCAGCTTAGATTGACATTTTTAGACTGTCCCTCAAGGTCAAGCCAGTTTGTCCCCAGTTTCCTTATAGTCATGTTCAGGTTGAGACCATTGAATGGAGGCTCCTCAGTGAAACCCATCAGCAGATGCATGGTGTCACACTTGACTGCTTAGTTAGGAAGTGTCTGCCATAGCAATGACATTACCTCAGAGTAAAGGGCTGAAAAAAGGTTTTCCAGGCAAACAAATGCAAGAAAGAAGCTGGAGTAGCCATTCCAATAGCTAATAAAATTGACTTTCAACAAAAATTAATCAAAAGAGATGGGGAAGGACACTTCATATTATCAAAGGAAAACCCCACTAAGATGATGTCCCAATTCTGAACATCTATACCCCAAATGCAAGGGCAGTCATGTTTGTAAAAGAAACATTACTAAAGCTTAAATCATATATCAAACCCCATACATTAATAGTGAGAGACTTCAACATCCCACCAATGGACAATGTTAGGTCCTGCTTCAGGGCATTGCTGGCATGCCCTGTCCTTTACCTAGGGGCGGGCCTTCTCCTTTCCCAGAGACTTGCTATATAAACCAGACATTTCAGTTCCACTTCCTCTTGTCCTTTCCCTTTTTCCACCTCCTTGCCTTCTCTCCTTCCCTTCCCCCTACCCCCCAGCACCTGCTCTCCTTTCCCCTCCCACTCCCATGCTGCTTCCAATAAACATGCATTTATATGTTATGGCTTCATCGCCATTAGCTCATTCTGATTATTTAATCAATCAAACAAACCATTGAGGTAGAAATTAAACAGAGTAATAATGAAACTGACACATGTCATGAATCAAATGGACCTAAAAGATATCTACAGAACATTTCATCCAAACACTAAAGATTATACATTCTTCCCAGCACCTCTTCAAAATTGACCCTATAGTTGGTCATAAAGCAAGCCTCAACAGATACAAGAAAATTAAAATAACCCCTTGTATCTTATCAGACCACCATGAATTTGAAGCTGGACTTCAACAACAGAAACAACAAAAAGCTTACAAACTCAAGGAAAATGAACAACTCTCTACTCAATGACCACTGGGTCAGGGAAGAAATAAAGAAAGAAATGAAAGACTTTCTAGAATTCAATGAAAATAAAGGCACAACATCCCCATTCCTATGGGGCACAAAGAAAACAGTGCTAAGAAGAAAATTCATAGCACTAAGTCCTTTGATAAAGAAATTGGAAAGGTCTCAATTTAAGAGCACACGTGAATTATGTTGATATTCTGATGGAATTGGATTGAATCTGTAGATTGCTTTTGGTAAGATGGCCATTTTTACTGTGTTAATCTTACCAATCCATGAGCATGGGAGATCTTTCCATCTTCTGATATCTTCTTCAATTTCTTTCTCCAGAGACTTGAAGTTTTCTTCATACAAGTCTTTCACTTGTTTGGTTAGAGTTACATCAAGATACTTTATGCTTTTTGTAGTTATTGTGAAGGATATTGTTTCCCTAATTTCTTTCTCAGCCTGTTTATCATTTGTATAAAGGAGGGATATTGATTTTTTTAGTTAACTTTGTATCCAGCCACTTTGATGAAGCTGCTTATCAGCTGTAGGAATTCTCTGATAGAATTTTAGGGGTAAATTATGTATTCTATCATATCTTCTGAGAATAGTGATACTTTGACTTCTTCCTTTCTAATTTGTGTCCCTTGATCTCCTTTAATTTTCTTAGTGCTCTAGCTAGGACTTCAAGTACTATATTGAAGAGATAAGGAGAGAAATTTACCCTGATCACAAGATGTGCAGTGATTAAAATGGAGCAAATATTGAGGGAATGTCCAACCAATAACTGGCCCAACCTGAGACCTACCCCATAGGGGAAAGTCAACCCCTGTCACTATTAATGATACTCTGATATGCTTTCAGACAGGAGACTAGCCTCTGAGAGGCTTCACCTAGAAGCTGATGGAAACAGATGCAGACCCACAGCCAAATAATAGGTGGAGCTTGATGAGTTCTGTGGAAGAGTGGGAGAAAGGATAGAAGGTCCCTGAAGGGTCAAGAACACCACAAGAAGACCAACAGAATAAACTAACTTGGACCTATGGGGGCTCAACAGAGACTGTCTCTGATTCTGTTGCCTGCCTTTGGATTCCTTTCTCCTAGCAGGGCTGCCTTGTCTGGCCTCAGTAGGAGAGGATGTGCTGTGACTTGATGTGCCAGGGCAGGTTGGTACTCATGGTAGGGAGGGGAGGGGAGATGGGGAGAGAATTAAGGGAGGAAGTGTGTGAAGGTGGGACTGAGAGGAGATGAGGGAGGGGGCTGAGGTGAGGATGTAAGTGAATAAGTAAATTAATTTTTAAAAAATAAATGGTCACATAAACTTTTCTACTTATTAATTTTCTTGAAAACATTCACCTGCCAATTCATGCACCAGCCTATTCATCCACTTTATTTAAAGTGAAAAAAGATTGCTTTCTTGTCATGTCTTTTAATTGATAAAAAATAGGCTCACACTAACTGGGCACAGTGGCCCAGTCCTCTAATCCTAGCACTCAGGGAGGCAAAGACAAGCGGATCTCTGTGAGTTCGAGGCCAGTCTGATCTACAAATCGAGTTCAGGACAGCCAAGGCTACACAGAGAGACCCTGTTTGAATAATTAGGCTAACATTTCTTGATCAACAACATGAACTTTGAAACATGTTTGAAAATAATGGCTATTAGAAAGTCTACCCAGTTAACCTTGAAACAACCATATTTGATATAAACAAGTTAAACACTCTATAGTTATATATGGTGCATATTGTGTCCGGTGACATTTTTTTTTTTTTTTTTTGGAACATCAATTCCTAGCTAGATCTTGCAACTCACTGATTTGATTTACAAAGCACAAGCACAGAGCGCTGGCTTCATTTCCATGCCAGGTTCAGATCATGTCATAGGCTCTCCCTGCCTTTTCCTTCCTTTGACATTACAGCTTGCTCAAAGGATGCATGCGAAGTGGTCAAAGCCTTGGGGTTCTATGCTTGACTCCTATTTAATTCTTAGGAAGAGAGAAAAGATAGAGAAGGCCTGAAAGATAAGGCCACTAACTCAGAAGGGTGAAAGAAAGAAGGGGAGAATGACAGCAAGGAGTTTTACACAGTTGAAGATGGAGGAGATTGTTAGGGCTGAATTGAACCCAGGCAAGAACTAGGAGTTTCGGGGTCACAGTAAATTAAAATCCAAGTTAAAATATCTTAAGAAGATAGAGCCTATGTTTTCTGAAATTAGAAATCCAGGGACAGGGTAGAGTAAATAAAGTGCTTGCCCAGAGAGCATGAGGACCTGATTTTGGTGCCCAGAACCCATGTGAAAAAGGCCAGGTATTGCTATGCACACTTGTAATCCAAGCACTCAGTGATGATAGGTACATCTTTGGACTTGGTTGGCCACCAAGCCTAGTTAAAGCAGTGAGTTCTAGGCTAGTGAGAGACCACTGAGGCTGATCTTTGACCTCTATGTGCATATACAGACATGCACATTTGCACACATGTGCATGCAGACACACACACACATACACACACACACACACACACACACACATACTCACACACATGGCATATATACAATGTAGAAAACCTCAAGTACTTGTTCAGGAGTGGCTGATCCAGGTGCCCACTTGGTGTCATGACTTCAGTACCTTGCCTTTGCCTTTCTAGGTAGTTCTTATATTTTTTGAGACAGGGTCCTAATTTGTAGCACATATTTGTCAGGACCTCATGATGTAGCCCAGGCAACATCAAACTTCTGGCAAGCCTCATTCTTCAGCCTCCTGGGTGTTGGCATTCTAGGTGTGAGCCACCATGCCTGGCTCTTACTAGTTCTTAACTTGGCTCATTTTTTCCCCTGTATGGTAACTGGGGTCTTATCTCCTAGGAGCTCCAAAACTTCACTAGAAGGACATCTTATTATAGTATATTTATAATATACTGGGTGTGATCCAGCTCCTCTGGCCAGAGGTATGCATGGGATGCTCTAATTGGCTGGGTTTGGAGCTGAGGTGTGATTAGAATTCATTAGACTCCTGTGATGGAGAATGGAGAAGGGCAATCTCCAAATCTATGTTGGGAGAAACAAATAGATGCTGTCTCAGCTGTTGTGACACCATCACTATGTAACATACCCCTCTAAAGCTCAGAGGCTTGGAATGGTGCTTCAGATTTCAACTTGTGGAAGGTACTAGTCACACGCTGGTACTTCCCGGTCCATGTGCTATAAGAGGAAATAACATACACAGAGGTTCTGAGTCTGGAGAGCTCTTGATGTTTGAGAAACCAAAAGCAAACAAACATCATGGAGGATGAGGGTGGCAGGGAAGGCCTTGCAGTAAGGGACTTACAGGTTGTCCTTTACTTGAGAAATCACTTCTCCAGATTGATCTCTGCCTGCTGCTTGGAGACCTGCGTGATAGACTAGGTAGGGCAAGAGTAGGAGTGAGCAGAACTTGCGGGAGCAGAGATGGCATGAGGTGGGTGAGTTGAGAGGTGTTTTGAAGATGAGGCTGAGAGTTGCTGGGGCCACTCTAGCCAGGCAGGAGGCCACCTAGGGAGACCTCTGACATTGGGCCTTAGCACTACATCAAGGAATGCCTGGGAAGCTCATGGGCCAGAGGACAATTGCACACTCCCAGGGGGCTAGTGGAAGTATTAATTGGTTCATATTTGTCTGCATATTCTCAGATAAAAGAGGCTTTATAGTCCTCTAGTGATGCATGAAATTCAGAGCTGAAAGAGGCCATGTAGTGCAAATGAAGATGGGAGTGGTGGCGTTGGGTGGACGGGGTCATTAGTCAATTACAAGGAGCTTCAACCTACCCAGTCAGTGTCTCTCAGAGAGTGGGCACATCTGGTGGCCACCAGGGGTCTATTAATGACCAACCTTCCACTCCAGCTGCGATGGGGTCTTTTATTTCTTCCTGTCTAAGAGCCCTTTCCATGAAGACTGCACATGCCATCAGGTTAATGCCTTCAAAGAGGAAGGAGGAACAAAAGGGGAAGACTTCAGGGGCTCTGGGAAGACTCTCAGACTCATTAAAACTTCATTTCAACCAGAGTCAGCATCAACATAATTCAGACACATTCTGCAAGATACATAGGTGCTGGAGAGGAACGATGAGGGCCATAGAAAGGAGGCCAGAGACAGATTCAGCGGGGGCCTAGAATTCTTCCCATGAAACAAATCTAGTGGCCTAAGAGTACATGAAAGTCTCATCTTTGGATATTTGACATTCACCCCTCTCTTTTATCCATACATTTTTTCCCAAGTTGTTCAGCTAAAACGTCAAAGACTATACTCAATTGCTAGTTAGGACACAGCACCCCTAACAAACCCTGTTCATCAAAATGTTAGTGCTTTCTCTAGAGGCCTGGCTTTCAGTTTGTCAACAAGCTGAAGCCATTGAGCTGGGGCTCCGTGAGGCCCAGGAGCATGATTTAATTAATATCCTACCCATAATACCTTGCTGGGTTTATGCAAACAAAGCCCTGTCACTCCTCACCTTAGGATTTACCCTCTCCTTGAAGCAAGCATTTATTTACCCACAGTTTGACCTCACAGTGCTGTTCAGCAGATGTGGATCTTACTTATTTGCATTGTTTGGTGACAGTTGCAAAATTCATTAGTGGCTCGGGGGTGAATCCTCAGTGGACTGCCCCAGTGATAGGTGACGAAAGAGGGCTGGTACTAATTAATCCCATCCTTTGGTGAGCTTAGATATTGGGAATGAGCTAGTACCTCTTTCAAAGACTGTCTATATCCAGTCTGAAAATTGGGAGGAGCACAGTAAGTGACAATAACTGACTCTTGGCTACCTTGGGCCAAAGGGCACCTTGGATACTACTGAAAACTTAGAAGAATGATGGGAAGGCAATAGCTCTGGGAAAGAACTACCCGGGCAATAGACCATGTACAAGTTGGCCTGTACAGCATTTCTGGACAACTGAATGCCCTTCTAAGTGTGGTTTTGGCTGTGTGTCACTTAACACAAGAATCTCCCAGAACATTAAATAACATGATGGCCCTAAAATGGGTCATGATAGTGCTGGAGAAGAATCTCACACCTATGAGCTCCAGGCAGGCCCTATGGCCATTTCTGCCACCCATTCATGGAACCCATGCAGGCAGAAAGAATTCACCGTCAATTATAACCAACGAGGTACTAGAAGGCAAAGAGGTACAAAGGGCAACGTTACAGCAGATTTCTAGTATGCTGTATATTGCCAATGAACCAGTGTTTCAAAGGTCTGCAAGCATTGGATATTCTGTTCCAAAATGTCGTAGCTGAGGCTAAATGACAGGAATTGTGATTTTCTTGCCTAACAACAAAGACTTGTGTTGAAATGGGGGTTAATGGTATCCAGGCCCACCTTCTTTTTGGTCCAGGGTTCCTCAGAGGAACTTAGTTGCAACTCGTGCAATACTGGGGACTGTTGTCTTGTTTTATACAGAAACTAAACGATGGGGTCCTCCTCTCATGAGTTTCACTCTGCAATGTACTATGCCTGTGTGAGAGACTCTCATCAGACAAGTGCTTAGCTGAAAAAGAATGGCCAGCTTGTTTTCATCTATGTTGCAAGCTAACGTTGACGGCCTGGGCTATGTGACACATGTACTGACTGAGCAATCACATGATAACATGACCTCGTCCAGTCAAAAAGTTTCTTGAGCTGCATGTCTATGAGGCACAGGTTAGATATTAGGGAGCAGAGTGTTTTACAGGGTGTGTTCTAGAGATAGGTGAGCTGAGGAGATGCTTTCCCAAGTTCTCATGGCCCAGGTCAGGCACCAGTGCCCATTCTGAAGCAGCTTGTTCCAGACTACAGAGTCTTGTCTGCAAGGGTGGGAAGAAACAGCCACTATTGGGAAAGTTCTTCAGACAAGGGCATCTGGAGTATAGGGTATTACAGTGTGGTCCTAGAATGTCTACTAAAGGCTTATGCAATGAAGCCTTGGTTCCTCGCCTACAGCACTACTGGGATATGGTGGAACTTCTTAGATGTGTGGCCTACTGGAAGGTTTTAGGCTACTGAGGAAACATCCTCAAAAGGGATTTTGTGAGTCTTGTGTTCTCCACTCTGTTTGCTGGATGCTGTGGTATGAATCACTTGTTCCACCATATGCTCCTGCCAAGATATGGAGCTTCAGTACAGGCCCAGATGGGGCCAAGTGATTGTGGGCTAAAAGCTCTGAAAGGTGAATACAAACAGCTTTTTTGATGGTGTGTGTGTGTGTGTGTGTGTGTGTGTGTGTGTGTGTGTGTGTGTGTGTGTGTGTGTGTGTGTGTGTGTGTGTGTGTGTGTGCATTTTGAACGTACTTGCTAGTGTGGTCATGTACAAGTGTGTGCGCACTTGCATGTTGAGCCAGAAGGTGACACTGGTTATTTTTCCTCAATCCCTCTCTGCCTTTATTTTTTGAGGGAATGTTCTCTTACTACACGTGAAAGTCATTGATTTTGCTAAGCTGGCTGACCAACAAACTTCAGGAATATTCTTATCTCTGTCCTTGCCCCAAATGTTAGGGTTACAAGTCTGTGTCACCTTGCTTGTTAAAAAAAAACAAAAACAAAAAAAAAACAAAAACATGGGTTCTGGGGATTTGAACTCAGGTTCTCATCTTTCCAGTCAAAGCCTTTCTTCTTTATAAGCCAATCGTCTCTGTTATTTGTTGCAATAATAGAAATCTGTCTAATAAAGCTGAGGATGGGATGAGGGAATGAAGGGATTTTTGAAGTCCCAAAAATATTGAGAGCAGGGCTGAGAATGTCCTCAGCATGCTTTGTCTCCTTTCTACCCAGACTTCCTGGAAGGAAGGAAGGAAGGAAGGAAGGAAGGAAGGAAGGAAGGAAGGAAGGAAGATTAGCTTTAGAAACTATGTGGAGCAGAAATAAGTTGTGGCCACATGGCCTAGAGTCTTTGGCATTCTGATGGCTTCAAAATGTTGAACTATTGCACCATACCAGTCCTCAACTCCAACTGCGTACAAGGGTCAATAAGCTCTTGAGTTTTCACTCCCAATTCACTTACTTTTCCACCGCTATTTACCATCTCAGCAAATGAAAAATCCTTCTACACATGTCTTTGGCTTTGATACATCCCTGTCTATCACTCCTCCTACGATCTAATCTGCTACTAGGATCTAACAATTGTTCCTGTGCAAATCCTTAGGACACATAGAACCTGGCCACTGCTTTCTGTTCCCATGATGCTGTGCTAATGCAAGCTCCCTTGGCCTCCCTTTCACTGACTGAAGTCTTGCTTTTTATAACCGGTATTCTAGTGCTCTCCAGCCCATGCATCAACTAGAGTGAAATTTGCAAATCTCTCAATTGGTTTTCAATGCACTTAGGAGCAAATCTCAGCTCTGAATCACTCATGGGGTGCTAGGCCAGGTCCAGAGCCATCTTCTGCCTCTGCTCCAGACCTCACCATCTTCATACAGTCTATGGACTGAATATTAAAAGTGATCTCCTGCCTGGAAACCCAGAAGTATTCTCAGGATCATGCCACTGGGCTTTGCTTTGAGCTCCTCTGACCTCATGACTGCTTTTCACAGGAAGACAAGCATCTTGCCCTTTCAAGGCCAGCTGGTAGAATGGACACCAGCCAAGCCACCAGGATCCCTGGTTTCCAAGAGATGTTTTAGACAATCGAATGAACTATCAGTGCCTGGTTCACACTGATGCTATCATTCGCTCTTTGTAGAGAAGGAGGATACATGAAAACTATCCAAAAAGGAGTTACCAAAGATGTAAATGTCAACTGCTGTCAGAAGCAAGAGTAGACTCAATCGCCCAACATGCTTCTGTACCACACTGCCTCCCAGGATGCCAAGAAAATGATGTAATCTGACCCACGAATTCCCCTCTGGAAGCTACCCCAGCCAGTCTATCTGAGGATGAAAACAACCACAGATTCAGTTTACATCTTCTTTTGCTCCCTAGCCCCTTGGAGCCAAGGTTGAATGGTGCCAATTTGACGATGGTGGTTTTTACGATGTGGGCTGGGGTCACTGGGGACTGTTCTGCAACTATCAAATTCATTTCAATTAGAAGTGTAACGTAATGTCCAATTTTCAAACCAGATTCTGGGGTAAAAGAAGATTGTTGTGTTTGCTGAGCTGCTTCAACCCGAGGAGCAGAACTTGTGGGTACCAATGATGCCTGGCTCTGCATCCTTGGCTAGGGCATTTCTCCAGGTTAATATGAGGTGCAAGTCAGGCTAAAGCACGGGTGAGAAAATAAACGTGGAAAATGGGAAGGAGGCCGCGTGAAATTTGAACCAGCACAGATCAATTCCAGAATGCTGCCCAGGGATTCCTAAAAGGGAACCCAGGGAAAAATGACTCCATCTCATCCTTATTAACACTCCAAGCCTTAAATGAGTCCCGATGTTAATTCCGAAGAGATGTCTAAATGCCTCCTTCAAATGGCTGCCCCACTTGCCCTATAAAACAACGTGTATTTCTTTTTATTCACTTTGTGTTAAAAAAAAAAAAAAAGCAATTCCTTTTGCAGTCTAGGGCCAAGAAACAGCCTAGGCCTGGCTTTGATTACTGAGAGCTGAAGACTTTTGAGTGAAAGCTGCAGCCGTCTGCCAGCCTTGTTATTAGCAATAAGCATCAAGCTGGTCTCGGGAGAGCAGGGCCTTTTGAGAATGTCAGACAGCAGCCGGCACCTTCCTTTGACAGCACCTGCCGTCACCACTGGAGGTGTGGGCCTGTCCAGAACTCCATTTCCCCTTGGCTGAATCGGCAGCACTAATCAACAGAGAAATAAGCCCTTCTATTTATATAATATCTACCTACAAGCAGCCCAAATTGCTGTGCTCCTGTTTAAGAATCTACAATGGCTCCCCATAGCCCCTCAGACCAAGTCCAAATGCCCAGGTTCATTGTTTCAGGTCTCATGACAACAGAACTCACCTTGGCAACGTGGGAGCTTTCTTTCTTTCCATTCTTTCATTTTTGTAAAAACAGAATTCCAGCTAGGACATTCTTCCACAGTCTGGGAGGGTTATTGTGATGAGATTGGAAAGGCTTGCTGTGGTCCCCAGCTCTACTCCCACTTCAGCACTGGCCCAACACTCCCAGCTCAGGACTCACGTGTCATCTTATTGATAAAGTGAGGAGACGGTTGGAGTAGGTGACCTGATCCACCACGTCCTTCATGAATCTGAAATCCTACAAGGTTTCGTTCCATTCACAGCCCTCTCTCATTTGTTTTTTTCCATCCTTACTTCTGTTCCAGAGGCTAGGAAAGGGTAGGCTCAACTCTCCCAGCCTCCATTACAGCTAGCAGTGGCCAATCTAGGTAATTCTGACCAGTGGGGGCACAGTGAAGTCTAGCTGGTGGGACAGATGACCTTGATGCCCTATGTTCCCCACCCCCTTTTGGTTTCTGCTGCAGCTATGATGGGCAAATCATGCTGTTCAGAATCCTTCTACGCTGAAAGCATCGGACCTCATGTGCAGGCTGTGCCTGGTCCTTCTATGTGCTCCCAGGCCTCAACAACAATGCAGGAGTCCACCAGGCCAACACAGAAGAAAAACCCAAAGGAGGGATGCCTGCGTTGCTACCAATGCTTAGCTAGTGGAGGACAGGGGCTAGGGGGCAGATGCTCCAGCCACCTGTATTTCAGGATTAAAAGTCTCGGAGGCATTTCAGGAAGCCCCTGTTGCTCAAGGCAGAAAACTACTAGTCACATGCTCATATTGAATTATTTTCCTTCTACCCTCCTCCATCTACCTCTACTTATCTTCCAGCCCTTCCTCCTCGTCTCTCCACTACTTCCTTACCTTTGTCTTCTCCTGTTTCTTCACCTCCCGCTGCCTCCTCTTCTGCTCCTCTTTCCCCAACACTCCCTCCTCCGCATTTTCCTTCCCAGTCTTCATCTTGCCTTCCTCTTCTCCATCTCTTCCTCTTACACCTCCTCCTTTTTTTCCTCCCACACTTCCTTCTGCTTCTAACCCTTCCCTGCTCCTTCACCACCTCTTACAAACTCGAGGCAAGTGCCTTCCCACTGGGCTACAGCCTCAGCTTTCTTTTTACAGTCTAATTTTTGAGACAGGGCTTCATTAAGGTATGATAATGGCCTTGAACTCATTCTATAGCCCAGGCAGGCCTTGAATTCAAAACCCTCCAGCTTCAGGCACCTGAATAGCTGTGATTAAAGGCCTGTGCCACCAGCTCTGACATCTGTCACTCTTCTTGCTTCCTCTCAATGCTTCCAAAGTTCCATGAGCAACTAAACTCCCAGTGTCCTAGTCTTCAGTTTGATATCTACTTTTGGAGGGCCTCAAACTCAAACCGTTAACATAATTCATCTTCCTGCTTTCATCAGAAATGCAGGTGCTAGTGCAGTGGCCAGAGCCAAGCAACCTTCTTGGAATCAACATGGAAGAAAGGCTACAGAGGTGTCAGAACTGCCACATTTCACATCTTTGAGTGGCTGACTCAATACCAGCAACTGCCAAGTCTTGTGTTTCATTTATTCATTTCAGCTACTGTTCCTTGAGAACTGTCTTCTTTGCAGTTGAACACAATCCTCAATTGCTCTGCTGGGCCTCAGCACCCCCTAGCAGTGTTAGCCGTCCATGTCTCTGCCTATGTTGCTCTCTTCGCCTGGCTCTCCCTTCCCATTTCTGTCTGCTGTTCTCACTTGCCTGCTTTCTTTTAGAAGCTAAATCAATATTCATCTCCCTCCCCCAAACCATGACACTTCCCATTTGACAACATTCTTAAAAATCTTTATCTACATACAGAGAAAAATCCGGTCTCGCATTGGTTATGAGGTAGCCCTGGAATGGCTCCAAATTCTGGTTTTTAAGTGTATCTCACTTACGTGGAGACTTTCTTGAAAACAGAGCCTGCGTTCACGTGTGTTTGCATGTGTCTTCAACAGACTTCCACATATGATCAAAGGGCCCTGGGTAAATAGAGTAGGGGACAAAACTTTAAGGAAATTTCCCTTCATGCTAGGGAGGAAGGTTTACGTGAAGACGATGAAGAGAGAACATTATATTTCCCCTGGGATGTCAGCTGTGGGACTCTTACTGGGAGACCAGACACTGCTCCTTACTATACTGTATTCCCAGAAGAAATGGAGATTTCATGAAATGGTGATGTTACTAATGGACTTAAGAACCTGAGCCCCTTTGATCCCAGTGCTTGGGAGGCAGAGACAGCCAGATCTCTGTGAGTTTGAGGCCAGCCTAGTCTACAGAGTGAGTTACAGGACAACCAGGGCTGTTATTTAAAGAAATCCTGTCTTAACAAAAATCCCCACCCATCCCAAAAAAATGAAAGACAAAAAGAAAAGAACTTGAGCCCTATGTACAGATGGTCCCCACTTGTCTCATGTCCTGAGCCTTCTTCTCTGAATGTCACTCCTCTCTCTGGGTCATGTCCTCCACTACCAAGGCACAGCATTCTCCCAAGTATCTGGAGCCTCACTTTTGCAGGCCTGCTGTTCATCTTCCCATGTTCCCAGGCTTTCACATAGAGACCAGAGAAAGCGCTTGTTCATCAACTTCCTCCCCTTGACCTTTGGTCTTTCTTGCCGCCCCAGTTCTCCTTGTACAATGGGGCTCAAACTGATTGGCCCCCAAGTCCAGCTCTAGATTGTCACTCAACACTTCCTGCCAATGCTATGGAAATGACCTCCTACCTGTCCCTTCACAGTGTGTCTTGCCCCCATGTGCTGCAGAGAAGTTATTCCAGGAAACAGTGCTGTTGAGCAAGACAGCTCCAACCTGCAACTGTTTTATTGCTTCCTCTCTCCTACCAAACACAACTCAGATAGTTACTTTTCTCTTGTCTGTTTAATTTTCTAGCCAACATGGATAAGCCACCAACGCAAGAAAATGCCTTATATTCACAGACCTCTGCACTTGGCTTATAGGGCCAGGACATCTCTTCCTGCCAAATGGACCCTTCCCTTAAAGCATTCCATTCCACCTTTGGCTGTTTTGCTCATCCTTCTTATGTGGCACCCTGCCCTTGAGATGGCACACATCTTTAGTTTCATTAAATGGACCCTGCCTGGTTCCTGCAGAGCAGCGGGTGCTTCTGCCATAGCATCCATCAGGCATGCCTTTGTCTTATATTCACTCAGGCATGTAGACGATCCTGTAATGGGATGCTTGGTCTTTTTGCATACCTTACTGCAAGAAGGTTGGGCATGTGTTATGTGTGTTATAATAAGGAGGCATAGGTCATAGTTACCCTGTGTTTTCTATATGCTAGGCACTGTGTTTATCTCATGCACAGGAGTGCCTTACTGGCCTTTCACAAGAGTGATGTAAAGGAGACAGAGAGCTTCCCATATCTGATGAGAAACAGAGCTGGGTGGGTTGGAGTCACTAGCCCAAATTACCATGACTTGGAAGTGATGGAGCAGTGTTTCTTACCTTGGGCTGTCACCTTGCCAGATGCCTGCTGTGAGAACCAGCCTGTTCTAAGAGTCATGGGTTCTCATGGGTTCTTATTTGCACAAGAGATGACTGAATGTCAGGTCTACAGGGGGACCATTTTCCTGGGCACCAGCCTATCTGGGCCATTGGAGCAGCTCTGCATGCTGTTTTGCTGTATCAACTCTAGCAAGAGGCTTCCCAACACTTGTGCTTCAAAATCTGCCTTGACAAGTTGGGGATCCAAATCACTCCAGTCATCCCCAGCTGAGGCCACTTCGCCAGGACTAGGCATGAGTTCAAGTCTATAAAAAGCTCTCTCCTGACAGTGAGCAGAGCAACTGCCTGCCTGGTGTGCCATAGTGACAGAGGCCTCTTATGGAGAGGGAGAGAGAGAGAGAGAGAGAGAGAGAGAGAGAGAGAGAGAGAGAGAGAGAGAGAGAGAGAGAGAGATGGATGTGATGAAGGTGTGGAGGCAATACTTGCCTGTAGGGACAGAGGTCTGAAGTCTCTAGGTCACACACCTATTCCTAATACTCACAATTTTTAAAAAGTGGATTGATGGATTGATGTTTTTAATGGGTAGTTGATAATTGTACCTCTTTGCTGGGTATGAGGCAGTGTTTTGGAACTTCATACCTTGTGTGATGATCAACTCAGAATATTGTACTTATCCATCATCTCAGATGCCTATCTTTTTTTTGTGTGTGTGTGTGTGTGTGTGGTGAGAGCATTCCAAATCCTTTCTGCTGGCTGCTTTGAATTATACAATATGACGCTGTTGACTGTAGTCACCCTTCTGTGTAATAAAGCACCAGAATGTATTTCTCCTATCCAGCTATGACTTTGTGCCCCCTAGGAAATAATTTCCCTCCCCCCCACTTCTTGCCCTCCGAGGAGAATTCTGCCCATATACAAAGGAAGTTAAGGATGATTGCCTCCACCAGTTAATTTTGAGTGTATTTTCCTTTGCACGAGAATGCTATATCATACAAATCTGTCTAAATACATTTAAAAGTGCTCTTTTAATAACTAACTACACAATAAAAATCCTAAGAGGTATGAAAGCCTTGTATTATTGAATTGTGGCATTTTTTTTCTGATTGATACCTAACATATTGGTAGGTCTTAAAAACTGATGAATCTCAGACTCAATAGACTACAAGGGGCATGAGAAGCAGCTCCTGACCAATTTTGGGGCATCTGGGAGGACTTCCACGAAGAAGTGACATCACTTGAGACAAATCAGAGAAAAGGTACTAGACAGGGGCCCTTTACTCTTCTTAGGAAGTAAGAAAGGTAAACATAGTCTGAATTTCCTCTCTACAAAAAAGATGTATTTATTATTTCAAGTTATGGCTGCTTTGCCTACCTGTATGTGCTCTACATGTGTGAAGTGTCCACAGAGGTCAAAAGATGGTGTTAGATCCTCTGGAACTGAACCCAAGTCCTCTGGCGAGCAACCAGTGCTCTTCCAGCCCCATGGGCATTTCCATTTATTCTCATGAAAGTTCTCCTATCAGATGCCTATGGCTGCTCAGGAAGCTCAGCCACCCACTTCCTGGGGCAGGTCAAGGTCAACTGCATTGTGTTCAGTTTAATCTGGGGCCTACCTATTAATCTGGGGAAAATGACATTGGCCAGAGCAAGGAGAATCCAGGGCTTTTTTGGGGGGGAGGAGGGTCCGGCAGGAGTCCACAACTCATTAATTCAGCTTACAATGTCTCCATGATGCTGTGAACTTCTGACCTCTGTAGAGGATCCTGACTTGTGACTTTGCATACTTTGCATAAGTTTTCTTCTAACTTGGGGCCCTATTTCTGCATCCTCACAACCTTGAAAGAGATCACTGGAAGTTTTAAAACTGCTCCCTTGTCCCAGAAAAAGGAATTACTCAGTGTTATAGCTTAAATCTGAAATGCCTGCCAAGGACTCATGGGGTTGAATATGTAGTTCCCAGTCAGTAGCACTGATTTGGGAAGTCATGGAGTATGGCTGGTTGAATTGGTTCATCAAGTCGGGGGGGGGGGGGGGGGGAAGACATTTGGGAATTAGAACATCACTCTGTTTTCATCTACTTCTGAATCTTCATGATCACAATGTGAATAAGCTCTTTTTTCATGCTGTTACTCTATGGCCATGATGGACGTAAATCCTCAGAAATCACGAGCCCCTCCAAAAGCTTTCCTTCCTTGAGCTTCTTCTGTCAGGTGTTTTTTCACCGTGTGGTAGTTTGAATAGTTATGGTCCCCATAGACTCATGTGTTTGAGTGCTTGGCCCGTAGGGAGTGGCACCATTAGGAGGTGTGGCCTTGTTGGAGTAGGCATGGCTTTGTTGGAGGAAGTGTGTAACTGTGGAGGCAGGGCTTTCAGGTCATACATGCTCAAGCTACACTCAGTGTGGCACACAGTCTCCTTCTGCTGCCTTCTGATCCAGATGTAGAGCTCTCAGCTCTTTCTCCAGCACCATGTCTGCCTGCGTGCTGCCATGCTTCCTGCCATGATGATACTAGAGTAAATCTCTGAAACTGTCAGCCAACCCCAAAGAAATGTTTTGCTTTATAAGAGTTGTTGTGGTCATGGTATCTCCTCACAGTAATAAAACCCTAACTAAGACACATGGTCACAACAAAAGTAATTAAATACACTGATCTTGAGTGCTCATGGAAAGGAGTCCCTAAGAGCCTCTGGAGGTTTCAAAGTGTTCTTCCAACTAGGAATGAGACAAATGTGAGATAAATAAAATGTTGTCTTCATAATAAATATAAAACAATGGGCTAACCTATCATCATTCGGTAGTAGTGGTGATGGTAACTCTCCATCCTTACTCCCGGAAGATATACCTAGTTCATCATGGCTTTGTCTCCTTTCATGCCAGAATTCTCATCACACTAGTATTGGGCAGGCCTTGCTTAACGGTTGTGGAACTGACGTCACCACTGGGGAGGAAAGAACTGGAGTCATAGCCAAGAGACCTGGCCAACAGGTCTAGTTTTGCTTTCAGCCAGCCACGTGGCCATGGATAGTAATTGGATATTTCTGAGCCTCTGCTTGTTTGTGAAAAGAAGGAATGGTTCCTGTGCTATCTTAACTCGTTTCTAATTCTCGTGTTCTAAAACTCTGAAAAGCATTGGAAACCCATGTGAGATTAGAATTCACTCCTGCAGCTTGGCGATCTGCCACATGTTCACCATGTGTCTAAGCACTCTGTAAGGAAACAGAAATGTAAACTTGGACACTCAGGAGATTGTGGTCAGGTTTAGCAGGTGGCATGTGTTTATGAAAGAATGAAGAGAAGGAGAAACTCTGATACACACAGAGTGACATTAAGAAGAAACAGAGCAGGAGTTTATCTTGGGCTTGATGGAGTTATATGTGTCTGCTAATGCCATAATAATGCTGTGTAACAAAATCTCTACAATATCTCAGGGACCTATAATAAGAAACGTGTCTTTCTTTTCCAAGTGAGTAAGTTTCAGTGACTGTGGGCTGGACACATGTGTTCCTGCATCGACAGTCATCTGTGGGGCAGCTGGCTGGCATTGCCCACTGTGGCTGGGCTTGATCATATGTCTAAGGGTTGGCTTTACATCAGCCCATCTAGTAGGGTCCTGCTTGATGTGAGTGGGGTACTTTGGCTCTGCTCTTTCCATCAGTCTTTATCTGGCTTTCTATAGCACACTGTCATGGTAATAGATTCAGTGGAAGCACACAGAAAAAACACAAGTGTGCTTATTGCTGGCATCGCTCTGCCAGTTCTCATGGAGAAAGGCAGCCATTTTCAGAGTGTGCTCCGGTAACTTGAAGCTGTGCTGCCCTCAAGCTGAATAATCATTTTCTTCACATGCAAACTTGCTGAGTCTTTTCCATATATGACAGGCAATCTGCACAGGTGGTTAAGATGCTAAACGCCAGAACTTTCTACCATCATATGATAGTTTCAGGAGTCAACGGAGGAGGAGACTTAGCCCTTTAGGCTTCGAGCCTGCATGAAGTGAGACTGGATGGGCTGATCCTTAAGCCCATTCCTTTCTGATTTTTAAAAAAAGATTTATTTATTATTATGTACAGTGCTCTGCCTGCATGTACACTTGCAGGCCAGAAGAGGGCACCAGATCACATTATAGATGATTGTGAGCCACCATTTGGTTGCTGGGAATTGAACTCATGACCTCTGGAAGAGCAGTCAGTGCTCTTAACCTCTGAGCCATCTCTTCAGCTCCCCTTCTGATTTTTTAAACTGGGACACAGTGTGATCTTTTCAGTCCAAGTTTAACCATCATCATCACTTGGCTGAGCTCCATTGATCCTTATTCCCATTTCTTGGCCACTTGTGCTTCCTGAACTTTCATGTTGCCTACAGTTCTAAGTTCCCTTCTGCCTGACCACTGGGTTTCAGTTGGGCTCTATCTTAACCACTGCAATGTTTCTAGCATCAGGCCTGGACCTCAGAGTCTTTAGCTTCTCTAGACTCAAAGAGGTTTTGAATCATGGCCCGGACATGTGGGGAGTTATCACCCCCTGGGGATGAGCTGTGACGGGAGAGAGACAAGTGGTCAGGAGTGACTGACATGGAGGCACCATCTTGATATCGTGGGTTGCAATGCAGGATGTTTTTCAGTGTCCTTGAAGGTTTGCAGTGTGGCTGAGTTGTACGCCACAGTGCCCAGCCTTCATTTGCCTTCCTTCCCTTTCTTCGTTCTCGTTTCCAGTCATTCTCCCAGAGCACACATGGGAGCACCTCCTCGTTTATAGCACTAGCAAGGAAACGGACCTCAGCCTCAGCTTCCTTGAAGTTCTCAGCTATGATGCCAATCAAACGTGACTTCCACAGTTGGAGTCAGCCAGTCTACAAAGGTCGAGAATGGGATCCAGATGTACTGAGACATTTTATCCCTCTGTCCTTCCTTGATCCCAAGTGTGCAGTTTTGGTGAGATGGCATTTGTGCTTCCAAATGGGTTTCCTGTTGGGCTATGCTAGGAAGGGATGAGCTCTGGCAAGAGATGGCTGGCTTATGAAATGTTTCAGCGAGACTGACACATTTGGCCTAAAGACTAGCTTGGGATAAAAGCAAGAGACAGAGTGAACTTTTTTTCTTGGCATCTCTCTCTTGAAGAGGTCCTTTTCTGTATATGTTCTAAATCTGGGCAGAGAACGTGGACAGAAAACACATGATCATCCTGGGTTAGAGTGACAGTTGACCAGAACTCCAGGAACAGCTGTTAAGCAGGGCTTTTTGCTTAGGTATTTTTCTGATGATAAAATATCTAAGCAAAGACAAATTAGCAAGTTAGGCTTATGGTTCCAGAGGGAGTTCAATCCAGCATGGGAGGGAGGGGGAGGGAGGGAGGAAGAAAGAGAGACACAGAGAGACAGAGACAGAGAAACAGACAGAGGGACAGAGAGAGAGACAGAGAGAGAGACCGAGACAGAGAGAGAGAGGCAGAGACAGAGAGACAGACACAGAGATAGACACAGAGCCTATGAACAGGAAGTGGAGCCATCCTATAAAACCTTAAATTCTCCTAGTGATGTACTTCCTCAAGCTATGCTCTCCCTTCAAAAGGTTCCATGACCATATCCAACAGCGCCACCAACTGGGGACCAAGTTCATAGACATGAGTTTATGGGGGACATTTTACATTCAACCCACAGCAGTAAAGGACCTTCAAAAGCAGAAACCTCCCCCCAACTCCATCAAGACTGGTGTGTGGCACAAATGCTCAGGCACTCTAATAAGGGGTAATTAGGATACTCTGAGGTGAGCATTTGCTTGGGTGATCCTCCACAAGTGAGCCAGCTGTCCCTTGCCTCCTTTTAGTTTAGGACATGGCAAGCTAGAGGTGGTTGTCTTACCAGGAATTGAAAGGCAACATATATTGGCTAAATTCATCCAGCTAACTATTATCTGACTTTAGATCATCTCTTCCTCTTCTACCACTCCCCTAGGGTAAAATGAGTGACTGAAACAGGGCAACCCTTCCCATCATATGGCAGAAGTTCTCTGCAATCTCTTGGTCTAAGAAGGTCAACAAATACAAGGCAAGAGGGCAGGTTGGCTGGGAGTGGGTTTTGCATCTTCTCGCTGGACCAAGTCCAGGACTCCAAAAGCCATGGTTTTTGTTCCAGTGGTAATGTCTGAGCAGTTTCTTATCCCCAGGTAGAGAGAAGCAAGAACCTCCTGGAAGCCATAGGTTTGCTCCTGTGTGAGAAGGGCCACAACATGCAGAGCCAGGAGCAGAGCAGGAGGTGTGTGGAAGAAGAGCTGCTTCCTTTGCCAATGTGCTGAGCAGCCCAGGAAAATCCCTTTGGCTCCTCTGAGCCTCTGTTTCCTCGAAAACATGGAGGTAATGCCTTCCTAACCAACCTCAAGCAATTGCTATGAGGTACCTCCAAGAAAATTCTAGGTTTAAACACTACACAAATCCAACATGCTGAGGAAAAAGATGCAACTTTTGCTTAAGGGCTCACACGATGGCTCAATGGAAGAGGACTGTAGGGGGGTTGCAGTTGTTCCTGTAGCCAAAGATCATGGGTTTGATGACATAACACAACACACACTTAGTTTTACAATTCTTGGAGGCAGGCACTGCAAATCAATCTCACTAAATCTTCGATTAAGCTACCTGGAAACCTGGTTCTTTCTGGGGGTTCTGAATGGGACTGCCTCCACAATCTGGCCTTTCCCAGTTTCCAGAGGCTGCCTGCATGATGTGTTTCATGACGTCTTCTTCGTGGCTCCTTCTTTGCTTCCAACATCATAAACTATTAGTGACACTGGCCATGGGCTCCTGTGATTGCACTGGGGCCCACCCTAGGATCCAAAGATGCTCTGCCCACCCTAAGATTGGTAACTTCATCTGCCTGCAGCATCCCCTTTCTTCAGGGAAAGTAACACAATTCTAGACTCTGGGAATTAGGAGGTGGAAATCTTTTGTGGGGGTGGGGGTGCGGGGGGGGTGCTATGATGCTTATTCTCAAGTAGAGCTAATCTTCTGTACTACTTCCAAAATGTGTCCTGGCCCAGCCTGCCAGTATCCCGACCATATCCCTATGAGATGAGGCATTTTTGTGCATGTCTATTGAATACCTTTGCAGCCAGCACCTGCCTTTCTACCTGCAGGCTTTGGCTGGCAGGCTGTACTCTGGCACAGGTATGTCCTACTTGTACACAGGGCAGGTAGTGGAAGGGGGCAGATGGTCAGCACTCTAACCCTTGGAGGAGCCTTTGCTGATACCTGATAGGACTGTGTGGATTAATGCCTCAGCTGTCCTGCAAGACCCTTGAGTGAGACAACTAGAGTTCCTTGTTCTATTCTGTCACTCAGAACTCCCGAGAGGGACAGACAGCCACCAGTTAGTATCTCTCCTGTGTTTATCTTCTACCACAATCTATCTTTTTTTTTCTAGAAAGAAATCACAAATAAACTATGGCCACTCAAATCTTTACCTGTAAGATTTCTTACTAATATTTCATGTGTGTGTGTGTGTGTGTGTGTGTGTGTGTGTTCTGCTGGCAAGTATGTCTGTGAGCTTCATATGTGTGAAGGCCAGAAGAGGGTGTTTGATCCCCTAGAAATGGAATTGCAGACATTTGCAAACTGCCATGTGGGTGTTGGGAATCAAACTTTGGTCCCCTGCAAGAGCAGTCAGGGCTGCCCCTCGGTAATGTTTTTTTTTTTTTTTTTTTTTTTTTTTAATAAACCTTATCCATGGTACCTTCTAGCTTCAAAAGTCCTTTTCGCCCCATGCTACCTATTTACCTTTCAAAGTCTTCTTCTTCTTCTTCTTCTTCTTCTTCTTCTTCTTCTTCTTCTTCTTCTTCTTCTTCTTCTTCTTCTTCTTCTTCTATTTCTTCTTCTTCTATTTCTTCTTCTTCTATTTCTTCTTCTATTTCTTCTTCTTCTTCTTTTTCTTCTTCTTCTTCTTCTTCTTCTTCTTCTTCTTCTTCTTCTTCTTCTTCTTCTTCTTCTTCTTCCTCTTCTTGTGTCTTCCCCTAACACATCTGTGCAGTGCTTTTCTTTCTGCTGATTTCAAGAGGTTCCAAGGGGTTTTTGAGGTAGCAGGCAATTGGGAGAGAGTGCGGCATACAGACAAAAGCCATACATCCTAAAGAAGCTAGACTTACATGGGCAATTAAGTGAACCATGCTGCATAAATTACTCAAACTGTCTAAACCTCAATGTAGGGACCAGACTAGAACCTCCCTCCTAGGCTCATAATGATTTACAGACCTTAGCACAGTAGTAGAGTGCCTGGCCATGGCAAGAGACCCCTCTACAAAACAACCATCAGTGGTCTGTTTAACAAGTTAGTAGATAGAATGTTTAGAGTGTTTCAGGTACCTTTTCCATTCTCTGATTAAACGTAGACTAAAACAATTGGCTTTGCAGAGAGCCACACTTTCTGTTGTAGAATGTAAGCTCATTGAGAGCAGAGACCAGTCTGTGAGATCGCAGTTCAGCCTCAGCACCTTCAGCAGTGAGTTGGCAATTGACCATGTTTTTAAACCAACTAGAGGAGGGACAGAGAAAGCAACCACCCCTACAAAATGATGGGGGGGGGCAGGGACTGCACAGGAAGAGGCAGGCAATTTCTCCAGTGGTTCTGCACAAAGTTTATCTAATGCCTGACATGGGGAGTGGGGTGGGCAGGCTGGGAGGTTCCCAGCAGCTGGGAAGCTCTGGGCAGCACTTAGAAGCCATTTTGCCTCTGGAGCTGTGATAGACAGAGACCTACTGCCAGGATCCATCTTCAAGGAGGAGCTCCGTTGCCCAGCTGTGAGGAGCATGGTGTGCAGACAGCCTCCAGCTGTCAGCTCCTCTGGTGAAGCACCTCTGCCGCTGAGAGCTGGCCGGCCCCTGGTCATGCCTTCTTCTGGGTGGTCCTTATCCTGCATCTGAGTGGTGTGTGTGTGTGTGTAGGCTCAGCTATTAATGCCTACTATGAGGATCTCTAAAAGGCGATCCTGCTACAAAACACCCTGATGGGTTAATCAAGTCTTATATATGTACAGCAGTTTCTTGCCTCCCTCTATCCCTCCTGGCACCGCCTCCCACACACACCTCTGTCAACCTCTGTCCACTGTGCTTTTTCCCCTCCTACCTACAAGTGTGCCTGTCCATCAATCTTGCATCATAGACTTTACCTCTACTTCCCAGTGGCACAACCATGGGACAGGAACAAAGATTTAACCTCTTTCCGAGTTTAAGACAATGCTCGAGGCTCCCTTTCGAAGTTCAGTGACCCAGAACCACATCATCTCTTTTCTCTTTCTGGGAGTTTAACTCCTCAAGGATGTTACAAATCTTGACCGCAGTCTGGAATGTTGGGAGCTCTGTGTCCTACTGCCCAGACAAACAAGGGCTGTTTAACTTCCAACTCAACTTAGAATAGTAAATTAAAAAAAAAAAACCTCATTAATACAGAGTGTTCTGCTTTGGAATTTGTGATGATTCAGAGAGATGCCCAAATGAGCTTTTATTTATTTTCACCTTATCAGGGAAGAGGAGATTGCCAAGCAGAGAACTTCAGCAAGATGCTAAAGGCATTTTTCTAAAACTTTACAGAGGTTAAAGACCTCCCACCACTTTAGAAAGAGTTTACATGCTCCAGATCCACGCAACATTCTTATCAATTTTAACACCAAAAGCAACAGTGTTCTCATGCAACCCCTTGGCGGCCTCTTTGGTACATCTCCCTGCACTTGCCTGTCCGTTGACATTGACCAAATTCCTAGTCCCTGGAGCTCCTTGCCTTCACCCGGCCCTACTGGTTGTGCCCACTTCTGCGTCCTGCCCACACTGCTTCTTTCCCTCCCTGTCACCATCTTGCTTCACAGACCCCACTCCCCGCCCCCCCACTTCTGCTTCCTCCATCTCTTCTTTTCAGACAGAGGAACATGTCCTAGGTCCCATAGGCTATATCAAGAAGAAAGCAACACATTCTCGGGGAGTTTATAATAGCCATCAATGCTGCAGTTACATTAAGTTGGGCCTGGTAGCTTATGCCTGCAATCTCAGTTACTTGGGAGGCAAAGGCAGGAGGATTGCTTTGGGCAACTCAGTGAGACATTGTCTCAAAAGGAGTAGGAGCTGGGAGGTAGCTGATTGGTAGAGCACTTGCCTGGTAATGCCATTGATTTGCTCCCTAGTACTAGAGAAAATTAGAAACAACACTTGCTTTACCTTTTCTTGTCAACCATTTACAAATATTTCCTAAATATAGCCAAGGGAATCTAAGTCATACCAGAGACACCCGTTCAAAGAGACACATGCCCGTTGTGGCACTCGTTCTTCATAATTGCCAAGATGTGGGATTGGTCTGGGTGCCTACTAAGAGAGAAACAGAAAATGAGAATGAGAAGCTACCGGCAAGTGATGGTTGTCAGGGGAGGAAGACTCGGTGTTCTTTAGGGATGTGGCTGAGAGCATGTGGCCATGCTCCAGTAGATGTTTCTACACCTGTGCACACATAGGCAGCACTAAGTGGACTCAGTGGATTTCAAAAACAAACAGGGAGGACGTGAAGTGGGGGGAGGGAAAGTAATAGAGGAGGCATGGGAGGAATGGGGAGGAATGAAAGGGGGTCCGTTTGTTCAAAACACTTTATATGCATGCATAAATTTCTCAATCACTGAAAGTGTGATCTCTCTCTCTCTCTCTCTCTCTCTCTCTCTCTCTCTCTCTCTCTCTCTCACACACACACACACACACACACACTCACACACACACACATTATTTTCATGAAATAGATAGGATTGGAGTAAAGCAGACTCTAAAGAGAACTATCACATGCATTCTCTCATGAATTCAACCTAGACTGCACACAGCGGCGTGTCATGAAAGGAGGAGGACTATTTGCTGTAGGGCAAAGGGACAGAAGAGGTTAGTTGAGAAGTACACAAATGATCGAATAAAAATGCCATTATGAAATGCACCATTTTATGCTATGAACATACATTAACCACAGATGCTGTCTGGGAGGCTGAGGCAGGAGGACTGCCATGAATTAGAGGGCTGCCAGGGCTACCCAGTAGGACTCTGCCTCAAAAAAAAAAAAGCAAGCAAAATTCTCTCTCTCTCTCTCTCTCTCTCTCTCTCTCTCTCTCTCTCTCTCTCTCTCTCTCTCTCAACATTTAGCCCCTGCCTCCAGCTTGATATATGCTAATTATGTTGTTAAATCCTTATGAAATGAGGGAATTTGGAGTTGGCTTGACAGCCTGCAGTCACTAGTCACCCAGGGCTAGTGCCATTTACTCCCTGGAGTCCCAGCAGGTTGTGTGCCTACCCCACGGTGCTGCAGGAACAGGCTCGTATTTCGCCAGCCACAGCTCACATCACAGAGGAAATCCTCACCTGCCACAATCGGCTGTGATCTCAAGCTTTCTGAGAAAGGACCCCTTTTAAAACAGCAACCATGACCTTGGCTCTTTGTGATTCCTGGGGACAGAGCTGGCTGGGTTTCTGGCCTGCGGCTCAGCCTGCAGGCACCCAGAACTTTCAGACCATTACAGTTCCCCTGGAATTGCCCTCACTCCTGATTGCTATTGGTTAATTACAGAAATCTAGGCTCCAGACTCTATTACCCACCCATATGTCACATCCGATGTAACTAACGAGTGCTCAGCAGCACAGGATTTGGGGATGTGTGTGGCAACGTTGTTAAATTTGATGCATTGCCCGTGCTGGCATGCTTCTCTCCACAGAGAGGGGTCCCTTCTCTCCCTTGTGACTTTTCAGCAGTGGCAGCGCAAAGCTTGAGCGCTGCCAGCTGTAATTCTGTAAATTTCCTAGTGTCACCCATGAGGTTTTTACCTTTGTGGTGCCGTCTCCAACTTTTCGTTCTGTTAGCAATGTCTTCTCATCCAAAGAGCTTCAAATCCTTCTTAAACTCTTTAACTAGCATTTATCTGGGGGGAGACAATCCTCTTGAAGAAGACTACTGAGACAGGCCTAGGGAGACTTGTCTAGTCAGAATTGAGTTTATTGCCTTTAATTCAGTTTAACACAAGCCTGGCACCAATCTAGGTGCTTTCGGGCCAGTAGACAGACATATGCCCTCATGCGCTCAAGGTATTGTCATCCTGGACAGACAACACAAGACCCCAGGAACATTTGCTGGAGCATACACTTCATCCACGGAACACCCACTGAGGCAGTTATGGTAAAGGCTAGCCACTATAACAGAAAGCCCTTCTAGCACTGTGGCTCACCAAACATACTCCAGCTGGTCTACCCGGCACAGTCTTGAGGTCAGTAGCTCAGCTTTGGAGTTGGTTATTTTGGAATCCAGGACCCCCGCGTTTCTGTGCTCTTCTCATCTGCTATGGCATTGTGCTCATCTATAAGGTCAAAGCCAGGCTGGGACCTCACTTGGGTTCTAGCTTGTACTAAGGTAAAAGAAGCAAGCAAATCCAAAAGAAAGCACACACACACACACACACACACACACACACACACACACACATGCATGCACACATGCACACACACACACTCTACATCCTACTGTGGAAAATTCAATGTATAACCACATATACCTGTAAAAAAAAAAAGGGGGGGTGGGAGTGTTACCTCTACCTTGGTGGTGTGTATCCAGAAAATAAAAAAGATGGATTTGGAAGAACATACACTGGTCTCCTTTAACTTTCTACTGCATGCTAATGATTTCTATGCCTACAGCAGAGATCAAGAAGATTGGGGCGCTGACCTCGGAGAGCTTACATTCCAGCAGGCAAGAGAAAAATTAATGACTTCTGTAGCATGAAGCAGGATGGAATCCAGATCTGACCCCAGGGCCCGTGCTCCTAAGTGTTCTGCTCTAGGAGTCCCAGACTTCAAAGCCGTGTCCTTGCCAAAGCTCTTATGCTTAACATTGGCCAAAGATTTGTGCCAAGGCCAGGATAAAATCCAGATTTTGTTAGCAGCACCCTAGGAGAACTGGCCCCTGCCTGCCTACATAGCTTACTTTTGTGAGCAGATTCCTTTCAAGTTCTTGGCTTCGGTCATGACGGACTTCTTACAGTTTCCTGAAAACAGAGTACGCTTTCATCTTTCTGTGCCTTTGCCTCACATTGTCCCTTGGTTTATAAGGCCTGCCCCACCCCTAAATGATGGCTGATGCACTCTTTCCATCCTTCTCCTCCACTCACTCACTGCTTTCGCTTGCGTTCATTCCCACTTGGTGCATTTCAGTGAGAGGCCACAGAGTGTTCTCGAAAACACTCAGGCTTGGGAAGTAGGCAGATCTGGTGCCGTTCGTTCTCTTGCTTCACCCACTCTTGCTTTGTGCCTTTCGACAGGCATAGGACATCTCTCTCTGGAGAGAATGTTATGAGGCGAGGAACTGAGTTCAAATGGCTTCTGTGTCCAATGCCTGGAACAGAGCAGGTGCTCAACAAAGGGCAGTAGCATGGTTGCTATGCCACTTCAGGGCTCCAGGCTTTGCAACAAAGGATTTTCCCCACACGGGTCTGTTAAATGAGCAAATGTGTGGATTCTGCTGATTTATATTAAGATGAAAATGAGTTACTTTCATACTGCCTCTCTGGAGGGCATTCATATTTCTTTTAAATGCCCACAGAAAGGAAGCTGAGGAAGTGGCTCACTGGTTAAGAGCACTGGCTGCTCTTTCAGAGGATCTGGGGTCAGTTCCCAGCACCCATATCCATTGGCTTGCAACAGTCTGTTACTCCAGCTCCAAGGGAGCCAATGCCCTCTTCTGACCTGCACTCTGTCTCTGTGTCTGTCTGTCTCTGTCTTTGTGTCTCCCTGTCTCTGTGTCTCTCTCTGTGTCTCTGTGTCTCTGTGTCTGTCTGTCTGACACACACACACACACACACACACACACACTTTAAAAGGAGCAGCTGGAGAGATGGCGCAGCAGATAAGAACATTCACTGCTCTTCCAGAAGACCTGAGCTTAATTCTTAGCACACTGGGTAGCTAACTACCAGCTCCGGGGGATCTAACACTTTTCTCCAATACCCTAATGCGTGCATGAATGCAAATAAAAATAAACTGTAAAAATAATTTAAAAGGACCATAGAAAGACTGAAATGTTTACTCCAAATCAATGACTTTCTGGTAGAATTTTATACGAGCATTTAGAGTAAATCCCCTTAGTTTTTGTGAATCCCACCAATAGGCCATCTACACCTTCCAGCTATTGCAAAATCATATTCTATTCATATGACCAACATTCATCTCTCAAATTATTGTGTCTTCTTCCCTACCAGGGATGGACCTAATGGCTTGGTATCCTGCCCTTACTAAAGGGTAGAAATATACCAGGATAATTAATGTATATGGAGCTTCCAAATACTGAGTCTTGGGGCAAGGTCATTGTGAGGTGGGGGCATCAGAAGACATGGGTATCCCTTTATCTCTATCCCTCAGGAGCTATGTGATATCGGCCAAGGCCCCTCCAGGATCTGAGCTTTACTCCACCTTTCTGCAGGTGAAATTGGTTCACTGAGGCCACTGTGGTCCAGAAATGAGACAAGTGCTCATATGAGAGGGCATCCATACCTTGGTCCATTTCTCAAACCATTAGTGGATCAGAAAGCTCACAGTGATGAAACTGCTCCAGAGACTGTGTCCTCCCTTGACCTAGCCCCTGCCCTGCCTGCCATTGGGGGCCTTCTCCTTTCAGCTACCTCTTACTCTGGCCAAGGCTTTTACTTTGCTTGCCTCTCTGACTGCATCCCTGCCTCACCAGCCTATTCCCCACTGTCAGACACAGTTGTCCTTCTCCGTCCATCTCTTTGTTTGGCCCGGTATCAGTCTTGCTAATTATAATTCAGTCCAAACACCTCCGTCATTCTGGCATTTTCATTGATTCAAATTAAGAGTCAGACATAATTAATGCAAACTGTCCCCTCGTCCTTACCATCTGACTGATGGATTTTCAGTGTCAAAACATTAACCTTTAGGTTTGGGACCTTGATGCATTCAAAGCCCATAAGCACCTGATAAGCAAGCAAACTACGAAACCTATCCCTAAATCAGCACTTTCTAGCTCATCAGCCCTTATTTATCTATGCAAACAGGTATTTATTTAGGAAAAAGAAAATAAACTTATGTTCACAAAGACACATACACAAATACCCAACCTGTCCGTTCTCACGGCAAGGTGGAATGTGGAAGCTGTTTAGCTGCTATTCCCCATAACTACACGGTTAAAGGTACTTAGTTGAACCCAGAGAAGAAATGTTGTGAGATAGTATGGAAAACCTCATTAAGAATACTATCAAGCCCAAGGAGTAGAAAGCATCTCTCTGTGTGTGACTGGGGTGTACCAGTTATCCATTGCTCTGTGTCTACCCACCTTAAACATTTGTGGATTCAAAGCAAACAAACAAACAAACAAAACCAAACCCAGCCAACATTTATGTGTTCATGGTTATGCAATTTAAACAACATGTGATACAGAAGCTTTGTCTCCACTACACACCACATTTTCTGGGAAGATCTCATCAGGGTGGGTTGTGGAGAGGAGACACTTCCAAGATGGTGCCCTCATGTACTTACAACTTGGTGCAGCCATTCCACTAGGAGCTCAGTTGATGCTGTGGTTGACAGCGCCGATCCTCCTACATGTGGCTTGGTCTTCTTCCAGTATGGTAACTAGGCTCTGAGAGGGAGTGTCTAATAGTCAGTGTATTAGAGGACAATCGCGCACGCGCGCACACACACACACACACACACACACACACACACACACACACACACACACACACACAAAAGAGGAGAATCACTGATCTGTAGATGAGAAAGCTTCTGCTCCTGTCTTGCTTGCTTGCTTGCTAATGCTAAATCTACTAAACCCACCACACAGCCTTTCCCAAGGTTGGCGAGAGAGGGTTCCTTAACGAAGTAAATGCTACGAAATATAGCTTATTAGGTAAGGGGGGGATATGGAACAGTCCATCACAGGTTGTATCCCAGGATGAGATAGCAACATGAACTTTTGAAAAGTATAACCACTGCACAGCTTTTTAATGTGAATGATGCTTTTACAATTTCTCTTCAATCACCTGTTTTATTCAAGGAAGCTAGGAGGTAAGACCACATTAGAGCTCCTTTTAGTTTTCTTTTTCTTTCTTTCTTTTTTTTTTTTTTTTTTTTTTTTATAGCGTGAGGGAGTTTAGTAGCTCTGGAAATCTCCAAGCTCTATTTTCATTCAAATGTCCCATGGCTCTTACTATGGCTCTATCCTTCTCTTTCAAGTTCTCACATTTTCACCTCTATTCAGTGATATCTTCCTTCTGTTTCAACCTCAAGATATGGAGATTCAACTTGCTGGATATTTAATTGAAAACAGAAGTCTCTTAAGGTGTGGACACAGAGAGCTGGAAGCAGGTCACACCATCATCTGGTCCAGCCCTCTCATTTAAGAGATGGGAAAGCTTAGGATCCTTCCATGGACAGAAAGTGGGAAAGAGGCTAGCTTAAAAAAAAAAAAAAAAGAGATGAGATTCCCAAGACCAACTCTTCTGCAGGGCTGTCTGATCAAAGAGTCTGGACTCTACAATAAAGCTAAGGAAATTCCACAAAATCAAAGAGAGAAAATGCAAGACTGTAACAATTAGTAATCAAAACCAAAAAGCTGGAAAGTGAGTGCAACAAGCTGGTAAATGTCATCTTGTATCCTCATCCCAAAGACACACGTGTTTCCAGTGAGCAAGAGCATTATTCACCTAAGGCTCCAGGAGCACATTCATTCTCCTTAGTACACGCAGAGATTGCTGTTCATTGTACCCATATCTGAATGGTACCCTTTTTGATACTGGAATGAATTGATTGATGCGCCTAATAAGGACAGATTTAATAGTAGGCATGGCCCCCAAACCAGATATGTATTCAGAGAAGGGGAGAAAAAGTTTGGTCCCAGGGTACTCAAGGGACAGGAGCAGCAATTCTCTTGGTGGGTCATTTTTTTTTTCAGCAGCTAGGAACTAGCTAGAAACTCTAGTTTAGCTAGACATCCTCCTTTTTAAACAGGCCATGCAGACAGCAGCCTTGTCTGTGCAGTGACAGTCCCATGACTGATACTTGTCATTAGGAGAAGTGAATAACCCCAGTTCTTGTTCCATATCCAAACCAGTGCAGGAAGAACTGGGACACTCTCATTCCTGCCAGGATGCAAGAACTCCAGCTTAGAGTAGGCTTCTTTAAAACTACTGAGTAGAGACGTCATTCTTGGCTGAGGCTTCTGTAACTATTGCCCTCTCTAACTAAGAGGCGACTTACCAATAGTTTGGCCAATATCTCTTACGTCAACTTGAGAGGACTAAGGATCCAAGTGCTACAGATCCACCAAGAAGCATGCTTCATAGAAAAGTTAGAATAACCATCAACATATTCATATGTCATGCTCCACCCCTCCACACCTGCATCCATAAACCCATGAATCCGTCTATTTACCCACCCACTTACCTATCCATCTGCCCATCTGTCCATTCAACTACCCAAACATGGCATCATTAACCCATCTGTTCATTATTTCATCCATCTATCCATTCACCTGTCCATTGAATTTGTACTTAGTGGGCAATAGTTAAATGCAAAATACCATATCAAAGAATTTGATGACAAACTTATAATCCGGCAGAGATCACCATGCCACATAAAACTTTACATAGAGTCCACAAGTAGCACACGTCATCAGAATAGGATTAATTGCTAAGCATGTGATTTAGATATTATGAACTGGCATTTAAAAGAAGGTGAAGAAGGTAGAAAGGGTCAAAATAAGAGTCATGCGTTTAGCCAGACTCACCTGTAACTTCTTTCCTTTGTATTCTCTCCCACAACCTGTCAATGTCTAATTTGTCCATTTGATAAATGTGCCAGAAATTCATGTGGCTTTACACAAAGCCAAAGTGTTTGTACATAGTGGAAGGAGAGCAAGAGATTAGGATGGTTTAGATCCAAAGGCACTTCTGTCCTTTATAGCATGTTGCTTCCTTGAGACAAATGCTAAATCCACTCTGCTTGCCTGCTGCATGCTTCAGCCCCTGGAGAACCCCTGCATTTGTAAATGTAAAGACATAGGTGTGTAGGAATAGGCTCGGGTATTCTCAGGACACGTTTCACATTAACTGTGGTAGATTAGCTCTTTGCTATTCGAAGCAGTCCATGGACCAGCAGCATCTGTATCACTCAGGAGCAAGGTCTCAAATCCTGTGCCTTTCTTAGATTTCTTGGGAAAAAAAAATCTGAATTTTAATAAGAGCCTCGAGTGGCTCATATGGCCATGGAAACTCATGAATCCCCAGTTTTGAAGCCATCCGTGGATATGTCAGTTTAAACAAACATAAAGTAGTCCGCCTGAAAAAGAGATTTCGGAGCTTTAAAGAATTTATCACTCAGTTCTACTAATTGTTAATCTAATACTACACATAGCTTCTCCAGAGTGTCTCTTGCATTTACATGCATAGCTGGGCAGAGGTAGTCATGTGTTGTGGGATGGTAAGCTTACCCTGGACACAGACAAAACATGCCGGTGATGGGGGGGCAGAAGAAGGGCAGAAGACACATGGTGAGAACATTTGGAACTGCGCGTAGAAAGAGCATCTGGCCTTGCCTGTGGGGGGAACATTCCCTTCCAATCTTTGCTCCTCCCCCACAACCTCGGGGCCATAGTTTGCAGGGCAGCAGGCTCCTGACTTTAACTCCACTTTCATGTAGCTTTAGGCTTCACTGAGCCTCTGGTCATCAGGAAGCATCTCTCAGGAACAGACAAGTATGCTCTGGATGTGTACAACCCCTAGATTCATCTCCAGCTTCTTGGTCTGGCTTGGTCCAGCTCAGTATGGTTGCATAGAATAGCAGAACGTTCTCCCTTCCTTCCCTAAGGGCCGCGTGCGCATGCTATCCTTACAGCCGTGCTGCGTTTACAGATGGCAACTCTCCGCATGAGCTTCTCCCTAGCTCCCCTTGTTTTATGGCCTCTCCCTGGGCTTAGGGGCAGATCTTGCTCACTTGCTATTATCTAGCCTGGCCTGCTGCTGTTTCTTTCCCTGCTCTATTCCTCTTTACTTTGTAGTCTACCTGCAGAAACAGTTGTTTTCCCCGAGGGCAGACCACTGGGAAGAGCCTTGCTGGGGTGGCCCCAGACTGCACTGACATTGAGATGCTCAGCAGCTCAGCCAACTGTTACATGAGCAGTTTGCATGTTCGGGTGAGTGTTCTGGGAAGCCTGGGACTGGAGAAGTGTGCTTGGGAGACTTGTGTGGGAGGAGGCTCCAGGAGGCTGCTGCAGGGGTGGGGGTGGGGGCCGGGGCCGGGTGTGTGTGTGTGTGTGTGTGTGTGTGTGTGTGTGTGTGTGTGTGTGTGTAGGAACGCAGCCTTGCTCCCATGGTAGCCAGTGGAACCCAGCTTTCCAAATGACCCAGACACAGAGGCTCTTCTCACCCACCGGTTTTCCCTCCTTGTCCCAGGGACCTGGATGGCTGCTTGTGTCTGCTGTTCCTCACAGAATAAATTAGTACAGCAACTAGGGTTTCAAGACCAAACAAACAAACAAACAAACAAACAAACAAACAGGTAATCTCTAAGGAAACGCTTTCACTGGACCAAGGGGTTCTTTCTAATCTGCTTTTCTTTTCAAAATCTTTCTTTGCCCACTTTGCTATTGCTTCTTCTGTTTGGCTCTGTGCCCTCTGTGTGAGTGTGGGCGGGGGGGAGTTGTTTGTTTGTGTGTGTGTGTGTCTATGTGTGTATGTTGGTTGTTGTATGTGTGTGTGTATGTTGGGTGTGTGTGTTGGTTGGTTGTATGTGTGTGTATACGTGTTTGTGTGTGTGTGTGTTTTCTTTCCATCTGTCTTTGGCCCTGCCTGATTTATCTTTTGCTCTGTGTGAATCTTTCTCTTCTCCCTTTTCATTTCCTGTCAGAATTTCAGTCCCTTATTCAGTCTCTGGTCATGTGTCTTGGTGTTTTCTTGTCCCTGTCGCTGTGATAAAGCACCCTGACAAAAACAACTTAAGGGAGAGGCTCATTTAACCCACATCCAGGCCACGGAAGTCACAGAGGCAAGTGCTCACGCTGGTTCCATTGCATCTCCAGTCCCAAATCAGAAAGACAGTGGTGCATGCAGAGCTCTTCTTCACGTTACACAGTCCATTTGTTCCTGCCTGGAGGATGGTCCTGCCCAGAATTAAGATGGGTTTTTATGCATCAATTAACATAATCAAGATAATCCCTTAGAGGCCCATCTCCCAGGTGTCTGCAGATTTGGCCACACTGACAACATTCACAAACCATCACGGCAGATCTCTTCCTATGTCCCTGCACCTGCACTTTGCTTCTCCACGCTGATCTCAGTCTGTCACTCGGGCTCCTGCCCTGCCAACTGTTAGTGAGTGGCTCGGGACTCTTTCTCTGTGGGCAGACCTGGTGCTCCTCACAGTTGCTCTGCTGTCTGTATCCTCCTCGCACTGGCAAAGGCAGTAAAGGTGGGCAGTGAATGGGTTGTGTGACAGTTCAGCACAGAAGCCCAACTCGAACTGTGAGATCAGAAATCACGTATGTACCCACCATGTATGCATGCTCAGACACAGATGTGCTCATGCATGTGCATTTTGGTAGACATACTGACAAAGCACTCTGACTTGCCCTCAAGACTGTCGGCAGCAGCATAGTAGCCTTAGAAGAAGATACTGCATCCCCCCCCTTCCTGGGGCTTTTCACGTACAGTGAATGATTGATGGGGGGTGGGGGGTGGGGAGGGGGGAGTTGAAAAACTTCCTCCATCTCCACCCAATGCCCAAAGAGCATTCTAGTTCCACAGCTCCCTGTGGGCTTGGTCAAGTCCACTAAGCCTTCTTCCTTCTAGCATCTCTGCAGCTTGCTCATTCTCCCTCTCTTTCCCTCACCCTCTATCTCCCCTCTCCACCTACTCTGATTTAATTTTCTTCTTTTGCTGATGCTTAAGCTCCACCTTTCTCGTCAGATCTTTCCTTTGTAATGTTCGGAAACCTTGATCCCTGGGCCACTCATCTTGCCTGTGTTTCTTGCTCCCACAGGCCCTGACAGCCTTCTTTAGACCTTGTAATTGTCTCTTTGGCAGCTCCTTACTTTGAGAATTCAACAGGACCGTGAAAGCGCATGGATTTAGGAGGGGAGAGGCTCCCTTGTGAAAACCATTCTCACGCCCTGCAACTCAGTTACCTGGCTTTGGAGGAAATTCTTATGAAGACTACCTCACAGCGTGAGAGGTGGTATCTGTGTCTCTGCCATGACATGTGGCAGAATTCAGAGTGCTTTTAAAATCTATTAGGTAAAGTATTCTCTCTGTCTCTGTCTCTGTCTGTCTGTCTCTGTCTCTGTCTCTGTCTCTGTCTCTGTCTCTCTCTCACACACACACACACCTTTTTGCTTTTGGCTCTGCTACTGCTGCCTCTTTCTCCTCTTCCCCCTCCCCCTTCTTCTCTCTTACCTCCTCCTCCCCCTCCTCCCTTTCCTCCTCCTTCTCCTTTCCCTCTTCTCCTCTTCTTCATACTGACCTCAAATAGTCTATGCTGGCCCCTTGGCTGTTGTGTATTAAGAAGACTAGAACTAAGTTCCCTAGAAAGTAATAGAATCATCGTCCCTCTCCGAGAGTTTCCAGGAATCATAGCTAGGGATCAGCACTATCCCATGGTGCTAATAGTCATGGCATTCAAGAAACTCATCTCTCCTTGTGCTAAGATATGGGCTTCGGGCATCAACAAACTCGGGTTTTGGATCTTACATGCTGTGTGACCTTGAATAAATTCTAAACCTGCAGGATGGTTTTCTGAGCTCCTCACTGGAGGAGAGGCCAAAAGAAACATCTTCCCAGGATGGCTGTGGGAATGAAATGAGGCATTCACAAGATGAGCCAGGATGGGAGCTCAGTAAATAGTCAGAGTGCTGCTTTGTTTTGTGGTCTTTTGTAATGGAGAGATCTAATCCTGGCTCTGCTGAACTGATTGGAGGACTTGCACAAATCTCTTAAATGCAGGAGGTTTTCATTTCCTCCTGAGATGAATAGCTCTTGATTTCAGAGTTCTTTTCTGCCTCTCAAATGCAGATCTCACTGCACGGTCAGCTAAGAGGTGCCTGGAAAGTAGTTTACTGCCATGGACCACTTGCAGCTAGTGCCAAAGTATCCTGTGGGAGGCACTGGAGAGCATGGTTCAGAGTTGCCTCCCCCAAATCTTGAGCAAGTTAGGCTTTTATGCATTTTCACTGGGCTTTCTGTAACTGCAACAAAATACCAGAGTCTGGGTGATTTATAAAGGAAAGGGATTTGTTTTGGCGCTCAGTTATGGAGGCTGTATAGCCCCAGGATTTTACTTGCTGTATAACTGCATGAGAGGGAAACAGCAGAAATGTAGGCACATAAAGAAGGAGCATGTGGACAGTGAAAGGGGAAAAGAGAGGAGTCAAAGGAGCTGCTTCACCTTCTAGTTCCATGCGGTTATGAGAATGAATTCACTCCTGTAGGACCTTTCCTAGTCTAATGAGTATTATTTAAACCCCACTATCAGCCCCAACACTTCTCTGCAGGGTACCAAAGCTTCAGCATGAGTTTCAGTGAGGACAAACTGTACCAAACCAGAGCAGGCACCATCCTTTTATCTGATGTTGGTTTGCGAGCTGTTCCCTTTGCCCAGTTAAATTGCTCAGGATTTTGGCACCAAGCCTACACATCTCTCCAGAGCAGAGTCCTTGCCTGACCGCATTTGTGGGAGTACACCTAGGGGCTGAGGAGATGAGATGACTTGGTGGGTAAAGTGCTTGCTGTGAATCCAGTCCAGATCCCCAGAACCCACCTAAAAAGCTGGGTGTGGCAGCATATGCCTGTAATCACAACTAGGGGGGGGGGAGATAAAGACAGAAGGAGCCCGCAGTCTTCAGGCTCCCACGCAGCTGGAAACAGCAGCCTGTGCATGTGGCCTCTGAATCCCTGTAGTTCTGAACAGCAGGCGCTCAACGAGAACAAGGTAAAGCCCCAGCGTGAGTGCAGCCAGGCAGCTCCAGTTGTTACTTCCCAGGGGTTTGGGGGCAGTAAATGCGGGCACTGCGGCATCTAGAGGGCATGCTCCCCATACTCTACCCTTCGCATGGACCGTGGCGGGTGTTCTCTGTCATCCTCTCACACGTAGATGGTGATGGTGCCTCTCGCAAATGATTAGACACGTGCAGACATGTGTCTCCTGTCTCCTGCCTACAGTGTAATCTAGATACCTGGTGGCGGTGGGGGGGGGGGGGGGGGGGTGGGGATGGGGGCCACGTGGGCAGCTGAGTTCTTATTCTAGCTAGTAACATTTTCCTGACCTTGGTTCATCAAAGCTTGGCAAAGGGATGGGGGAGAGTAGGGGCAGGGGAAGAGGGAGGAGGAGGAAGAGAAGAAAGAAGCAGGAGGAAGAGGAGAAGGAAAAAGGACATAGAAGCATAGCACATAGCCCTAAATGGTTGCGTGTGTGTGTGTGGGGGGGGGGGGTTAGCCTCCCTCAATTTAAAGGTAAGGCTGGAAAAGGGGGCAGACATACTTATCTTCTTGGCTTTCTGACAGTCTCTCAGCTATATCTGATTTCTGCACCCCAAGAACATCTGAGAATGAGCTGGAGATGGTGGCTGCATATGTGGCTGTAATAAGGATACTTGTGTATTTTGACAAAGGCAAAGGAAACAAAGCATAGCCCTCTAGGTGTGTTCTATTGATGGATCGCCATCAAACACAGGAAATGGTCCTAAGCCACAAGGACACCATCAATACCAAGACAGCCATGTGACTTGGGGTGTGGTGTAACTTAGGACCACAGGGCAGCTCGATGGCTTTCTTGGAAGACAGCAGAAGAAGCTACTGTCATCTCCCTCTGTTGTTAGCCTGCATTTGAGCAAAGAGGGCTTTATCCTCCTTCTTAGTCTACTGATGGGGCGGTAATGGGTCTCTTTTGAGAGACAGAGGTTAGGCCAAGCCCAGGACTAGACACACAAATTTGCGCATGCATGTTCCTGGGCACACATCCTGAAGGCCTGTTTTAGTTCACTTTGGGTTGTTGTGCTAAACACCACGACCAAAAGCAACTTGGGGAGGAAAGGGATTATTTTAGCTTGCAGTTTGGAGTCTAAGCTGAAGGGAGAGGACAAGAACCTGGAGGCAGGAACTAAAGGACAGACTATGGAGGAACACTGCTTACTTGGTTTGTCCCCCTAGCTTGCTCAGATTGCTTTCTTATACAACTCAGGGCCATTTGCCCAGGGGTGGCCCCACCCAGAGTGGACTGGGTGCTCCCATATCAATCATTAATCAAGAAAAGGCCCCACAGACTTGCCTGTAGACTGATCTTATAGAAGTGTTTGTTGTTGTTTGTTTGTTTTTGTTTTTTTGTTTTGTTTTAACTGATGTTTCCTCTTCTCTGATGACCCTAGTGTGTTTAGTTGACAGTGAAACTAACTAGGATAGGGACAAAATGGCAATGTGTTCAGAAGGAATGTTTGCTCAGACCCAACAGTTCCATGGTGCTGCTGTGATATGCTTTCTAACGGCAGAGACATCATATCCAAAGACTAGGCAACTTGGTGTATCAACACTCAAGCCCATAAGATGTGGAGTACTGAGCTATGGTGCCTTTGACACAATGGTGTTGTTTGAGGAGGCCTTAGCGAAAGAGCACTAGATGAAGCTTAAAAGGGAGCAGGTTAAAACATTTCAGCATTCACAGAGAGCCTGCAATCTGTTGCTAACCAACTGCTGGACATAATAGTTTTGGAGGTAGCTGAAGGCTAGGGTTGGTAGGCCATGACTATCTTAGGCACAGTCGTCCTTGGGAACCAGGGGTCTTTGATGGGGGTACTCTGGGGGGCTACAGGAAAATGCCTCAACAGCTCCCTTCCCCACTCCAGTCTTCATGTCACAGTATTTAAACTGTAAGAGAAATACCTCACTTCGGCTTCAAAAGCAAAAATCCTCTTATCTACTGAGTATTCCAGGCCTTGAGGTGAGCATGTATGTTAGGCTGTTGCTCGTATTTGCTCCCTGGGTACCTGAGTTCTCTCCAAGGACTCCATTTGCAGCTGAGGGGATGTTTTTTGGGGGGGGGGGGAATAATACAGTCAGGGAGCACGCAGTGGTGTTAGCCATCCCCCAGCACTTCTTTCAAAGGTGGGGGGGGGGAGAACAGACAGGCAGGGAAGACAGTGAGTGGCCCTTGTCCTTGAAGTAGCACTGCCTCTGCTCTGATGTACCTTTAAGAGGGTCTTGCAAAGGATGTGCTAGGTGACAGGTCCTTTTTGTGTTTTTAGACACGAATGACTCATGGCTTCCCAGTGTTGAGAGAAAGCAGGGCACTAGCTCCTGGCTGTTCTTCTGGGAAGGAGCGTTCTCATTTTCATGTCAGGTGCAGGGTGGAGGTGGTTGTTTAGACAAAGGCTGTTTCCCTTTGTTCCTTGGTAACAGAACCATAGTTTGTTCAGAGGCAATGTATGCAGGCTCCGGGGATAAATCGTGCTTACACCGAGGCAACTAGAGTAATTCCGCTTTCCCTCACAATTGACTGATACCTTGTGACATAGTTCTGAGCAAATAGATGTAAGAAAATCACGGTGGAGGGCTACTGAGCAGTACTAACTTGTATAAGACGGAGGCCCATAGGAAAAGATAGCCCTCTTTCCCTTTCCTGTTTCCAGTTTGGGTTATGACCAGGTTTGAGTGATGTCTGAAGCATGAAATCATGAGGCAGCACACCTGAGGATAAAGGTGCTAGGCTGCGGATTGTGCCATTGGCAAGTCTTCTCTGGGTTTCTTAAGCAGTTTAGTGGACCCCGCAGCAACGGCCCACCTTCAGATTACTTGTGAAGGTGGTAAAGGCCACCATTAGGTAGCTTTCTCCGCAGTACTGAAATATACCCTCATTGCTACTCCATACTAGTGATGGAAATTGGACACCAGAGGAGCGAAGGGGCTGAGCATGCCTGTGACGAATCCCACCAAGTGGCTAATACAAATCATTATGAACTGGGTGGATCACTGAACTTTCCTGACACTGCACTTTTTTGTATATGGAGTTATGACCCAATGGCTTTATTGTGAATGTGTGTGTCCAGAGATGCTTGTGCTGGCCTTCACTGTGTGATCCAGGGTATCAGTCTCCTCTCTTTATGGAGGAAACAAGACAGAAATCTTGGAATAGACTCAAAGTCTTCTGACATTCAGTTGGCATTAGTTCAAGCCAAGGGTTTGAATTTATTTTTTTCTTTCTTCACCACTGAAAACCTTCATGCCTTAAAATCTGTAAAATTCATTTTTAAATAAAATATCTTTAATATGAACTAACATTTTACAGTAATGAGGACAGAAATGAATGAGAGTTTAAACAGGGTTCTACTGTTTATTAAGAAACTTTAATAAATGTATATTACATCTATATCATTTTAATTGATCCTTTGTGGAGAACTTAGAGCTTCCCCCTCTAGCAGAGTTTGTGCTGAGAAATACTGAACTAGATGGATCTTTAGGATTTCTTCCAGCAGGGCTCTTGCATGCCTGTAATCTAAGCACTCAGGGAGGCAGAGGCAGACAGATCTTTGTGAGTTCAAGGCCAGCTTGGTCTACAAAGTGAGGCCAGGACAGGCAAGGATACACAGAGAAACTCTGTCTCAAAAAAACAAGAAAACATTCCTTCTAGCACCAACATTCTGGTTCTAAGTAGAAAATATGTTGGTCTGCTTTGCCAATCCCAAAATGGTGGTCTTCACTGGTGGTATGACCTCATCCAAAAGAGCCAGGGCAGAAGCACTCACATCAAGAATTGAGATGCCATTCTATTCTGGCTTCTTGAACATTGTTGAAGGCCATACATTGACTTCCTGCTTCCTGTCTCACTCATAATCCTAAATGGAAACCAGAGCAAGTTGTTCTTTGGAAATATAACAGCAAACTCCACTATAAGTAGCCTGTGACATCCTGGCTTCTGTCGAGCCTTTTTTTTTTTTTTTTTTCCTTCTCATTCTTGTTTCAGTAGAGCTGGCCAAATGTCTGAGAATCAGATTGTTCTGGGATAGAGAACTATTAAGCAAGTTCTGCTATGGTCCCTGTGCTGCACTGAGACATGTCCCTGTTTTTCCAGGATGTCTACATACCCATAGTCCAGAGCAGTTGTTATTATAACAGGCAAATCCCAGGTTCTTTTGGACAGGAGGAAAGCAGATGATACATAAATACACAGACATAATTATTTTCCTCTGGAGTGGGACTGCTCTCTGATTTGATTAAAGCAGACATGATTAGCCCATCTCAATGACTGTTGAAGCTTCTCCCTTTCAGTGTGGCCTCAGAGAGCCTCTTAGATTGAATTGTCTTGACATAAAACCACAGCTGAGTTTTGGAAATGGAGCCCAATGTCCCCAATGCATTTCAGTTAAAGCCTAGGAGTATCTTTCTTTAAATATAGAAAGCCAAGAATTCAGCACATCATGATGTTTTACCATGGAGTAAGTCATCTGCAGCCAACCAGTCTAGAGTTCCACTGAATGACCTGCATGCTTTTAACCCAGGACAGCTACTCTGTGAAGAAACCGCTGTTTCATCTCTTATTGAGGTGTGCCAAGGGTTTGAAGCCATCCTCCAAAGCTTCATGTGATGGCAGCTTGGTCCCCAGTGTGATAGTGCTGGGTTGCTGGTTCCTAAAGAGATGATTAAGTAATGGGAAAAACCAGTCTGAAAGGGTTAATATAGTTCTCAAAAGACTGGCTTAATTCACTCACAAATGGATTATTACAAAAGAATGAGCCTAGCCTTCTTCAGTCTCTTACTTCCTTGTTCTCACACACACACCCATTGGGCATGTGGCCATTTTCCTTTCCACTTCTTTGCTGTGTTGTGAAACAGCCAAGGGGGTCGTTGCTAAACACCTGCCAAGCTTTTTGGACTTTCCTCCCACCTGAATCTTGAACCAAACCAACTTATTTTCTTTTATGCATTACTCATGGCCACAAATTTTGTTATAGCAACACGATAAAACTGAGACATCTGGCCTGACTCTCGCAAAGGCATCAAGACTGGTTGAATACACCTATGCTGCTCCCGATAAGGGCTATCTTAGGAGGCAAAGGGAGATGAATAAGAAATAGAGCCAGTTTCCAAGGACACTTTGAGAAACAGAAGGTCAGCACAGCACTCTACCTCGAAGGAAAAGACCACCTGATACTGTAGCTAATACCAATGAAAACAAAAGGAGATGGGAGAAAAGGAGGCAGATTCCCTCTAGATTCAGAAAAGGCCTATAAACCACTAGACTCCTCTTTATCATTAAAATAAAAACAAAAACAAAAACAAACAACCAACCAACCAAAAAACAAAAACAAAAACAAAAACAAAACAACAACAAAAAAACTAAACCAAAGTCAACTGGACCAAATATGCTCCCCAAAGCCTAGCATCTTTTGCAAGAAGATAGGCAGCAATGTAAACCCTAGAGCTTTCAGGAAGGCCAACAAGTCAAGAAAAAAAATGGACTCAGAAATTAAGACATATATAGGTGATATTAAAAAGGCTGTAAAGGTACAGAGTGCTTCGAAGTTTCTGAACCTTCAGTAGCTCACAAAAAGCACACACTCTGTGCTCTAATGTGATCTCAGCCACATGGTACCATGGAACTGACCATTCAACTCAGATCTGAGTACTGTACATTTATCAGCACAACTCACTAGCTGGCAGGTGGTGTAACTTGTTACAAAGACCCTCACGGCCACGAGTTTCCACGGATTTGGGAGGTTAAATATTGTTTTCATCTTTTTCAAATTTACATTTATTTATTTGGCATGTGTCAGAGGGTGTACATGCCAGTGTGTGTGTGTGTGTGTGTGTGTGTGTGTGTGTGTGTTTGTGTCTAGAAGTCAGAGGACAACTATTGGGAGTAATTGAGTCTTCTACTACGTGGGTTCCAGGGATCAAATATAGGTCATCAGGATTAGTAGAAAACATCTTTAGCCTGTGAGCCATATCACCAGTTGCCCCCTTCCCTCTCTCTACGGGGCTGGAGATGGAACTCAGGGCCTATGCTAAGGGTCTATTCTATTTTAAGCAAACTCTCTGCTACTAAGTTACATCTGTAGCCCCAAATATTGTTACTTATATTTACTGTCACTCCAGGTATAAAGAAATACCCAGGCTCACAACAAGGGTAAGTGGCAGAATTGGGAATGGAACAAATCATCTGAATTCAAGGCTTATATGTCAGATATCGCCCATTACTGATAAAGTTATTTATTCATCTGTTCATTCTTTCCTCACTCCATCTCTATGCTTTTCCTATTTCTTTTCATAATGTGTATTCATCAGCCTATCTGCTCATTTATGTTCATTTACTCAGTATTCATTGGGCTTCTTTTATATTACAATGTTTTAGATTCTTGAGATAACAACAACATCAACACAATTTAGGCTTCCGTATGCTGTGAGGAAATGACGCATCTGAGAATTAATATCTGAGTTGGTTAATATCATATATATATATATATATATATATATATATATTCTCACATTCTCTCCAGAGAGCCAGAAGAGGAGGGGAGGGAGGGAGGGATGGATGGAGGGAGAGAGGGAGGAACGGAGGGAGAGAGGGAAGGAGATAGAGAGAGACGGGAGAGAGAGAGAGAGAGAGAGAGAGAGAGAGAGAGAGAGAGAGAGAGAGAGAGAGAGAAACTGATTTAAAGGAATTTCTTGAATAACCAAGGAGGCTGAAAATTCCTAAATGTACAAGGTAGGTTGGCAAGCTGAAAACCCACAAGCCATCTCATTTTCTGGAAAGGATTCCCTCTTGCTTGGTCATTGTTTTGTTCTATACAGACAGACAACTGACTGGATATTAGAGAGGGAAATCTGCTTTAGATAAGTCTATCATCTCAAATGTTAATTAAATCCCCAGCCATGCCCACAAAACATATGCACCCATCCAACTTGGCTAGACTCAATCATCTCAAAATTTAAGTTGTGATAGTGCATTATTCCTGGAAATGAGACATAGGATCACAAATTTTCCTCTGGGTGTTCCTAGGAATCCTCAGTGTATGTCCTGGAACAAGTACAACCAAGTTTTGTAACCTTGGTGTCTTGGCAGAAGGACACAAGCAGAAACGACTGATCTTTGTTCTAGGGCCTTACAAAAGACATGGTTCCCCTGAGAGCTGTGGTTACATCCACAGTTCTATGACAGAGTACTTACTTCTTGGCAGTTCCAACTTTGAACTCCTAGGGTCCCAAAGTTGCCTTGAGCTCTGTGACGATGAAGACAAACAGAGAAAGGGAGAGTGTGTTAAACAAGCTAGACTTACAAAGATAAGTATCAGATAAGTATCCCATGTTTTCTCTGATACGTGGACCCTAGACTTTATACTTAAAAATGTATATGAGATATGAGAGCAGAAAGAGGACTCTTTAGGAAGAGGAAGAGGACAAGTGAGGGGTATAAGAGGGGACAATGGTGGTGAATAGAAGCAAAGTGCATGACAGCCATGTATGAAAATGGCAGTGAAATGCATCATAGTCTATAATGAATCTAAGCTATACTGAAAGAAAACCTTTTCTCCTTTCTTCTTCCATGCCCCCATTTTTCTGTATCCTCTATACACCTGCAATAAAGACAACATCAATGTTTAGTCTCACAGAGTCTTCTAAATTTGTTTATATCCATACTTAGGTGACGTCACCTAGGCTCACAACTTAACACTTAGAGCCATTTATAGTCCAGATTTTTATCAACAACTCAAATCAGACCGTTCTCCTCCCCTAAGGCTCACTATCTACCTCATAGGGGTGCCTTACTAGGTCCTTTAAGAAGCAGACTGGATTAGATGTACAGGAAGTTTCTTGGGGGAAAATACCTGTGAAATGTAACAAGCAACCAGGAGGTGGAGGCAGGCAAGAGGAGCCTCCAGACTGCAAAGGGGGGTCTGATGGCATGGAAGGGACAGGGCAGGAGGAGAAAGGGAAATGGGTTGGAAGAGTCTCAGACTACAGCACAGTTCAAGAAAATCTTCATGCCTGTGCTAGGGAGCTCCTTAGCCAAAGTACATGTCAGAGCACCCCCTCCCCATATCTTGTAGGAATGAATCTCTGGAGTGAACAGGGTCTGGGAACAGATTGTCAATAATGTGGTCTCATTGTGAAGTGTAGATTCTCATCTCATAAATCCATTTTGCTTTCTACAGCAAGAGATCTTAGTGGCACATTTTCATGACCTCAATATTAGCTAATGTCTGCTCGTAACTATTGGATAGACATGCCAAACTTAAAAGAGTAGAATTCATTATTGTCCAACCATGTAGATATTCTTGTTTGTTCTATCCAAACAAATGTCCCCACTTTCCTCCGGATACTAAATCCAAGAGCATAAAAGTCATTCCAGACTCTAGAACCTAGAGTATGCTTTCCACTCGCTACATGAAGTCCACCAATCAGTCTTGCTGGTCTTACCCTAGAAAGCTCAAAGCCATTTACTTTTCTCCATTTTCATTGTCACCATCTTATCCCAAGCCTCCATGTGCTCTCCTGTGATGTCCTCAATAGCATTTCCATTGTCACCCTTCTCAATTTGTAGCCACCTTTTCGACTCCCAAAGTATCTTTCATAAACTTGCTTGGAACATCTTTTCTCTAGTGACCTTTCATTGTAAACCTACCAAACCCTGAGTGCATTAGTGTCCTCTGCCCATGTCTTTTCATCACACGAGTTTAAGTGTTATGAGAACCGGGGTCTTACCTGTCCTGCTTAGTGTAATTTCCGTGTTGCCCAACATAGACCTAGAAATGATAGTGGGAGCATATTGCCCGTTTGTTGACTGCTAAGCAGGTGAATCTCCTTTTCACAAGGCCTTAGAACTATACTATTAGGTAGTATTGATTGATATGTTACATAGAAATATGTTTGCAGTACTTAATGGTGGCTTTGCCAAGTTGTGATTTGTTCTAATTTTTTCTGAGCCAGGAAATCCAGAGGGAGTGGGCCAGTGCAAGAATGTCTGGAGTTCTATAATACCACAGCATCCAGAGGAGGCTCCTTCATGCTTCCTTGAGTGCTTCCAAGCTCCCAAGTGGGTGCCTTCTACTCAAATGCATTCGTTTTTTATGGTCACAAGATGGCTGCTCTGCCATCTGTACAACTAGCATCTGCTCTCCAGGTAGGAAAAATGGGGATATCAAAGACAGATGTTGTAAAGTGAATGGGTCTTCTCCTTTCAAGAGCTGTTGTGGGTTGGCTTCCCCAGGACTCAGACTCTTCAGAGAAGATTAGTGTTTAGAAGGGGAGTGCTGTTAAGATGGAGGCCCACAGAAGAGAGTGGGAAGACATGTGATCGTGTAGAGGGGCCATAGGGTCATGAATCCATCCCAACTTCATTGGGAATCTAGAGCTCAGGTGGTCAGCTATATATACTCCATGCTGACTGACAGGCCACTGGAGGCCAGTGAGACAATGATTTCATTAGCCGAGGCAACCATCTAGGTGCTGACACCCAAAGGCTATCTGTCAGCAGTATTCTCACCAGTTTAGGCCATAAGCTGTTCATTCCTAAACCTCGGCATCACAGAAACACCACACAGGCTTTCCTGAAGGCCTCACATACCACCATTTACTTGTATCTTAATGATAAGAGCCGTGACATGCAGCTGTCTTTAGCTACAGGACAGCTGGGATGTGTGGATTTTAACTGGGCATATTGCCACTCTGAATAAAACAAAGGTTCCATTAATAAGAGAAAGAGGTAGAATGTTTAATACATTTAGGCAGCCCACCCCGGCAGTCTGGCAGATAGCCTGTTTGCCACTTCCTTGCCTCTTTTCTCTCTACTCTCCTAGTGCCTGAGCATTAAAATAAATTAAACAAGCAAACAAAGCAAACACATAAACAAAACAAACACGAATAAATCTCCTTCCTCCTTCATTAGCCAACAAACAAAAGCTTATGAAAATCTCATTACAAAGGCACATACAAAATCATGGGTATAGCGCTTGTGCAGAATATGGCTACCACCATGCTAAGCATACTTTGGTCTTTACTAGGTCCAGAAGAACTGGTGTAGACATGTAGATTCTACCCTTTGGAGACTCACAAATACAGAAATACAGCAAGGAAATATCTATATCTATACACATATATATCTCTATATATGAATACATTAATATAAATATATATGAATATATAAATATAAATAAAACAGACCTATAAAATAACCTGATGCAAAACAAGGACCTAAGTGTGTGTGTGTGTGTGTGTGTGTGTGTGCGGTGCACACGTGTACTCTTAACAAAGGGGACTAAAAAGAATAAGCACTGTGGTTTGTGGCAAAGATTTGTGGAAGGCTAGAGAAACAAAGACATCCTGGAGACATCATATTGAAGTGAAAAGACTAAATCTTTTCTAGGAGCTGAGTGGGCAGGGAGCAAGTGACCCTGAGCTTGAGAGACTGAGCATTAAGCAGCCAGAATCTAAATATGAGGGAGGGAGCTTGGGGGACAAGGCCAGGTAATTGCAGCAAAAAGAGTTGTGGCAAAGGGACCATAGTCCTTTAGCTGGCTCTTGACTCTCATTGCCTAGTCTAGAGGTGTTTTGCAGAGTAGGCCTCCACCCTAGGGTAAGTATGGTCTCTGACAGTACTACTGGAGGGAGACAAGATGCAGAAGCTGGGAGCCAGTGGCAGGTGAGCAATGCCTGCGAATGAATGTCCACAAGCAGCCCTTTCCTAATTGTTTAGACAGAGAATGGAGAAGAGTGAGCAGTGGAACACATCAATTGTGCCCACACAGCCAGCTGCTCTGGTAACATGAAAGCTGCAGCAGTTGGAGATACTTAAAGCAGGCATGGTAGGGCAGAAATGGCAGTGGGTCTGAGTCACATCTGGAACACTGACCAAAGGCACGGCCACAGCTTCTCTAAGCCTGCTTTCCTCATCTTTCTCATGGGATGCAGAGGATCCTGTCACTTGCTTCCTCGGTGACTACTTACCTTCTTCATCCTTTTATGAAAATCCCTAGTGCCATTATGAACTTTCTCTTGTTCAGTGAGGATGCATGCTGTAAAGGAAGCAGGCTCCAGTCCTGTGCTCAGAAAGCAGACAACTAGTGATCCCAGTATGTTCACCGACATGGCTCTGTTCCCTTGCTAGTGACATGGGCATGTGATTTAATTCTGACCAATGCTATGACAAGAGACGTCTTTGGAAAGCGTCTGAAAAAGAGCTTGACAATAAAAAACGATGGGTAAAGATTTAAAATCTCTCATATCCTCTGTCTGACTTTGTGTTATCTGTAGATGAATTTCATTCTTGCCACCATAAGACAATCTTGCCAAGGGCAAGACAATACAGCATGAACACACAGGAAAGACGAAGGAAATGAGACCGGGACAGCAGGTACAGACCACTGAATTACTAACCCCAGCACACGTGCACTTTGAACCTCCTCATTACATAAGAAAATGAATCCTTTGTCAGTTACACAAAGTGCATGGGGATTTATTTGCAGCTATGATAAATCCAGTTTATAAAGAACTCCTGATGAAGTAGGGACAAACACAATGACATGAGAGAAAGTACCAACACGAAAAGGCCAATATAATAGGTCCGTGTTCTATATTATAAATTTATATTTTCATAAATATGCATACATACATAGAAGTTTCGTTTTGTTGTAATGTCTTTCATAAGTCCACGATGCATGTAAAAAAAAAAACTTGAAGAATTTCCAGTTTTCGGCTTTGTCTGGGGGTCATCACCAATCTGGGCATTTATCCAGTTCATTCAGGATTTGACCTGCTTCCTAATAACTTCCAACTGTTGGTCTAGAGCATGCATCCCAGCCGGAACCCACAGCATAGGGCTTGGAACATAAAGACAGAGCCTCCAATTTTTGGCCTAAGAGTTATTCTTCCAGGAAAGGAAGAAAGACACCTTAAAAGGGAACGTGCCTTTTTAGAAAATAGAGTTTAGGAAAACTGGGATTTACTTTGCTTAGCAATTGGTTTCTTGTCCATATTAGGAATCTCCAAAGGCAGCCCTGAATTTACAATGTCAAGAATCGTATATTGCTTGTCCAACTTGGAAATTAGTGCATGCACTCCAGATGAAACAATTGGACAACACAAAAGCAATGCACAGTATAAATATTCTTACTTCCTAACTACTTGTCAGCTATTTCCAGTGAGTAAATATTTACACATTTTCCTCTCCCCCTGCGGAAAGCAGTATTCACATATATGGACATAAATATTTTGGTGTACGTAAATATTTACTTGCACGAGCAATATATTTCTTTTTTCCAGTCTCCCTTGTAAGTTCTTTAATAACAGAACGACTCCTGCTTACAAATAAGTTCTGATCTTGCAATCCTCCTGGAATGTTGTGCAAAGGACAGACATTTTATGAGGATGGTGGCTTGCTGCTTAGTTGGAACAGTTGGGCTCAGGTTAGAACTTTGCCTCCTAGTAGCTGTATGACCCAGAGCAAGATGTTTAGTCTTCCTGAGCCCCACGTTTCCTCATCTGTACATGTGGAGGGTAACAGCAGCATCTACTGTGTAGCGTTGCTGAGAAGGTGCAATGGTTTCTTGTACATGAAGTGCTTCAGACACAATCTAGCATATTGTCAACCCTAATAAATAATATAAAAATATTTTACTGTTGTCAGTCACTGGAAAGAAGTATATTGCTCTTTTCCAGAGGGTGTTATGGATACATCTTAATTTTATCTAAGTATCCCTTTTGTGTCACTCAAAAAATTTCAAATGCTAACAATACGAGCAAATTGCTTCAGACTGGCTTCTGATTATTTCCTACCCGCCACGGGGTGAGTGGCTATCGTTTTTAAGCATTTACTTGGTGCCAGGCGTTTTGTGCTTCCAAAGATAATGTTGCATTTTGTCATTACAGTAACGTTATGAAGAAAATAATATTTGTGTCTCCATTTCTCAACCTGAAATTGGGGGTCAGTGTGGCTAATTAATGTGCCTTCATTTAAATAATGTGGAAGTGGAGTTGAGACTTGAACCCAAGTATTTTGAATGTGAAAGGTCCTGTTCTAAATCACTACGTATTGTGGTGTTTCCAATGTTTACACACAGACATCCCATGCAGGCAAGGCTCAGAGTCAATCAATCTCTTCCCTACTTCTTTTCCATCCCCTTCCCTGTCATTATGAAAATGCATCAGATTCCATTCTGCTTTCCATCCCCGGAGGACATCATCAACAAACCAACATGCTTCACTTCAAGCCTTAAGAGCGCCATATTGTAAAATGTGGTTGATTGAATAGTGCAGAGCGCACAGCACCCCATTTTGGGGATTTAAGCCTGGCTTCATTTTTATTATTCCTGTCGAGGTACAGCGTCTCTCTGCTCTGATATTGCCGTCATGTTGTTCAACTCCTCCAGATGATATGCTGAGTTGAGACTTTGGGTTACAAGTATATGGTTTCTGATATCAGGAAGTGCCCCCGAGGCAACCTCAGAATAGCTCTCCCTATTACATGAGGTTATCACATCTTTTGGCCATAGTCTTTCTTGTTTAAAACCTTCTCTTATACTTGATCACCAGGCCTCTCAGCAATCATTAGACAAAGGTCAGTGGAATTGTTCAGTCCTGCTGGATCTTGTAGCATCTTTCTCTAGATAGTTATATAACCCAGCGATCAGAGACCCTTTGGTTCTCACTGCTGCCTTATCGCATATATGTATGTGGTCACTAGATAGTCTGGAGTCCACTTGCTGCCAACAGTCATGTCAACTGCCTTAGGCAGATGGACTCTGCCTCTCTTTCCTCTTCTAAATCTCTCAGGATTGTAGCACATTGGCAGAATCCTTGTTCTAAAGACATCTTCAAAATGCAGTTCTTAGCTTGTCAGTATCTTCCCCAAAAAGGAGCTTCAATTGGAGTTTGAGAAAAGCAAATGCAATCACCCCAACACAATTCTCTCACACGGAACTCTGAATCGTATGTATGACTTTTTTTTTTTTAGGTGGAAAACACACCTTTGTATTCTCTTGGGCTCTCTCTTTTAGACGAAAGCCGTATTCCCATTTGTGACCCAATGAGTAACAGTGACTGATTGCTTCAGAAAGTACTTTGGCTGTGTATTCAGCATGGAAAACACAGGGAGAAACAAGGCCTGCTTCAATCTTATGGATCCCATTCGGTCATTTCAAGCAAAAGGATGGGAATGTAAATGATTGGATGTAGAGTGAGAAATGGCAAAACAGATTTGTGTTCAGGAGTCTACGGGAGTCAAGAAAAGCATCCAACAGAAAGCTTCCTAACCATACAAAGAGAATTGTGTTAGTTACTTTCTGTGACAAAAATACCATACAGGAGCAACTTAGCAGGGAGAGGCTTAGTTTGACTGTGAGTATCTAGGGTGCAGTCTGTCATGGTGGAGATGGCATAGGGGAGTGCTTTGGTCTGTAACAGTAGAAGCTTCTGGAATGCTCACAACACGACTAGTCAGGAAGCAGAGAGTAAGACTGGAAGGAGGGCTGCATCATAATCCTCAAGGCCTGCTTCTAGTGACCTGTTTCTGCCCCATAGGCCCTGTCTTCTAAGTTCCCACAACCTCCCTCAAATAGTTCAAACTTGAGCTTAGGGGGTCATTTTATATTCAAAGCATAACAAGGATGATAGAGAAGTAGAGGGAAGAACAAGGAGATTATGTACAAGGCTGGCAAGAAACCTGAAGGACATTACCTCATGTTTCTACTGCTGCCTAACGAAACCATCCAAAATGTAGTGGCTTAAAACAGTGTTTCCTTTGCTAATCCTTCTTCAGTCAAGGCTGAGATCACCTGGGTGAGTCTTCTGCTGGCCTTTCTGGTAATCCCTCTCTTGGCTAAATTCAGCTGCCAGGTTTTCTGGAGACTGTACTCAGCTGAGCTTTTCTTTGTCCAAGTGGTCTTTGAGTCTCTGCGTCGCCACTATATCCATGTCTTCTGCCTAGTAAGGCTGCCAGACTTCTTAAATGCTGACCCAGGATCCCAAGAACACAAGAGCAGGAAGCTGTGAGGTGGTTTTAAGTGTTAGGCCTGGAACTGTCCAGTTACCACCACCATTACAATCTGTTGATTAAACATGGTGGTGGGACCAGCACCGATTTAAAGGAAAGAGATTTCAGAAGAGCCGAAATAGCAGAAAGCCGGGTTCACTGGTAGACTAGCTAAATGATACTGGGAACGGCATTGGGTAAAAGCAATATAAACAAAGATACAGAAGCATGTCAAGCCATGGATTTAGGCAAGAAGTTAGGCACCTCAACACTGTAGAGGGTAAGGTGGCATGGAAAAGTGTGCAAGCAACAGTGAGATCTACTGCTAGCTCCCCTGACTATGGTCCCTGTGTGTTTCTCTGGTTTGTTGATGCATCCTTTTTCCCTTGCCTTGCCTTGCCTTGCCTTGCTGTCTGGAAGTACCTTCTGGTTTTTTGAACACCCATGTGATCCAGTTCTTCTTTGATGTGTTAGGTTTTGGTTATTTTGACACGATATTTGACGCAATCAACTCAAATTGAGGAAAGATATATTTTGGATTACTGTTTTCGATAAAGGTGTCCAATCTAGGCCCACACATCACATGTGTCCCAAGACAGCTATGAATGTTGCCCAACACATTTGTAGATGACAAATTACCACAATATCAAAAGGTTAGACACCTGCAGTTTTAGAGATTTCAGTCAATGGCTGATGGGCCCCCTTGCTTTGGGACTGTAGCCAAGACAGAACAGTATGGGAGAGAGTTGAAGCAGAGCTCATGGAAGCTGGTAGGCAGGTGTGGGGTGGAGGCTGCAGTTACAGTATCTCCTTGAAGGACCTGATCTCAATGACATAACTTCTTTCCATTACATCCAACATTCTAAAGGTCCCAGCAGTTTCCAGTAGCACCATAAACTGGTGGCCAAGCCATGAACATAAGAACCTTGGGGAGACAGTGAAGATCCAAACTCTAACAACTGATCATATGGATTTCAAGGTGATATCAGTGTTACTGTCTGTTCACAAAAGCTATTTTCTGTTTTTCCTACTTGAAACAGTAGCGCACCATCCTCAGTTTCTTTTTGCAGCTGAATATGGCTATGACAGTTGAGTTCTAGTGGAATGGTGATATCCAATAGCTCAAGACTTTGTCTATAGTCTGAGATTTGATCTTTCGCATTTTTACCCCTTTCCAATTGACTGAAAATAAAGAACTACAGCAAAGAATTTTCGTGTTGAAGTTGACAGTGGTACACAATGGAAGGCATCTGGGCTTGTGGGTCACTGTGTAGGCAGATGTATTCATAACAATTAGGTTCATGGTGCCATCTTGTCCCATAGGAATGAAACCACTTTTATTATGATAAGGTCAGAGCTGTGAAAGCCCATAAGTTACAGCAGCCAACATTATCTTATCTAACATAATTAGGAACTGAGGAGGCAGAGAATTTATTAGCATCACCCTGAGGAACCAGAAGATAGGTGAGGGAGGAGGTTGAGAAGAGGGGAGATTAATAATCGAGGCTTAAGTAAGGACAGCAAGTATGGGAAAAATCCTTTGAATGAGGTCATGATAATCTTCCTTTCCACAAGGCCAGATTTACCTGGAACAACATCTGGAACCTGTTGCACGTGGACTCATTGACATATTCCCATCTGAAGCTGTATTGTACTTTTAGTTTTGTCAAGGGCCTTTGACAGCTTGTAGCCTTGGAAACCATTCATGGAAAGAAATGGAAAGCTTTTTGGACAAGCTAAAGGACCAGAATTTCATATTAACATAAAACACTATTTATTTGGCTCGCAGTTGTAATTTGATTCTGCAAAATATTTCTCCAAGATACCCTTTCCTTTTTTATTTTTATTTATTTATTTTTTTTGTTTGAGTGGGAAGCCCAAGGCTGAACTGACATGAAAGATCTCACAGTGAAGTGCAAAAGATCTGGAATCCACATCTTCTGTTTCTAGGTCACTTGTAAAGAAAACGTACTGAACCCGTTGAGGCCATACCAATATTCTACAGAGCCACTCTAGTTCAAAGCTTCTCTCTGGAGCTCTGGAGGGCACTGCATCTCTTCCCCTTCAAGGACCTGTCTTTCTCAGCTTGCTCACTTGAGGGCTGGTCCCAGCACCCTGGAAGCTTCCTTAGCTCAACACAGGCACAACTTGGGAATGCAAGGAAATATATTGGTCAAGGATGGCACAGTGGCAGTGAGAGACACGATATTGGAGTAAATATGCTACCCTTCTAGTGCCTTTCAGAGGATCCACCAGAGAACAAATGCCTGAGCCTCAGCAAATGTTTACAGCTCCTTAGGGCATCCCAAACTGACTTGCCTCCCTGACCTGGCTCAGGCTCCAAGCAATGCCACCTGTGCTTTGCAGGATCAGCTCCCAAAGCAAACTAGCTGCATTTGTGCTAGTCTCAGCCTGTCTCAGGCAGTGCCCTTGGACTAGGGGGAGTAAGAAGCATGGGAAAAGGAGGAGGTGATGTTTCTCTTGTTATCCCTGAACTGGTCTCAGACAACTTGTCCCAGCAGTGATCAAGGATAATGGTCATGTGATTTTCTTACCAGACAAGTCCTGTCAGACTCTCTGTTGTGTCCTGGGCAGTTGGTGGCCCCTGATGCTCTGGGCTCTCCTATTCATTGGAGATTTTGCTCTGCTGCCCAGCTGGCACCAGGGATGACAATGAGCAGCTTTAGTTCCAGACAGAAGCAGATGCTGCCAGCACACCAACTTCTGCCAGCAGATTGGGGGTGGGGATTGGGCAAGCGAGTGTGATCCCTTGCTCCGGCTGCTACAGTCCCCCGTGTTCTCTGTATCCTCCAGTCACCAGGGAGGCTGGGGTGATAGAGATGTCAGCTCAGTAGTGACTGCTTGTTGAGACAAGTTTAGTATGTCATGGGGAGGAGCAGAAGGACCTTCACCAGGTGCCAAAGAGCCCATAGGCCCAGGGCTGATATGCTGAACCATGGTGGGCCATTTATGCAAAAATGCCACTTGTGAACTCTCTCCCAGAATATCTGAGTTTATTTATCCTCAAAGTCATTCATTCAGCCATATAGTAATGCTTCTTGTATGCTGGGCACTGTGCTATGAACTGGGCATGCAATAAGGAATGATGGCACTATGCTTTCCCACCTCCTTGGAATGTATAATTTGCCACAGAAATAGCTCCTGATAAAATCTTTGTTGCTTTGAGACAGGGCCTCTCTGTGTAGCCCTGGCTGGCCTGGAACTTGCTATATAGACCAGGATGGCCTCCAACTCACAGACATCTGCCTGTCTCTGCCTCTTATAGTGCTGCAATTAAGGCATGCACCACCTATACCTGGCTAGATGAAACCTGAAATATCTGTCATTATATGGCAGCAGGTGGCTTTTCACATACTCTATCTGAAACCCCAGAGTGTATTAGAGTATGTCATTGAGCACTGTGACTTGCACATGTAATTCTAGCACTTGGGAGACAGAGGCAGGAAGACCAAGAGTTTAGAGTCATCAAGTACATAAAAAGATCAAGGCTAGCTTTGGCTACATAAGACCCTGTAACAAAATGCAACAAAGCCAAACAAGGAGACTGTACTTTAGTGTGGCAAAAGCTCCAGAGTTATGAAGGTACAGCCCGTGCTCACCAGTACGATACAACATGCATAAATACTGTTAGCAACCCAATGTGCAGCAGTTCTTCTCTGTAGGGCCAAGGAGATACGGGTCAATATGGAATGACTCCAGGAAACGTTGTAGGAGTATTCTTCATGAGATGGTCGGGGTGGTTCTTTGCTTCCCCAAATTCACCTCTGCCTCTTTCGAGGCAGACAGGCATGGGATGGGGCAGATAACGCCTGCAGGGTCACCGGTGTGCTTCTTTCCTGGATTGCCATGGGTCTGGGAGTGCTGGGCTCAGGGCTTGGGTTTCATGCTGGTCTAGGAAAGAGGCAGATCCCAGCTTTAGTGCTTGTTGGTCTCCGGAGCTCTGGTTCTTGTAGATACTATTTGGAGCAGCTCCCAAGCCATTAAAGCCTTCCTCCTGGGGAACTCCACAGCTGTGGGAGAGGAGGAGGAGAGGGGGCGGAACAGCCAGTTCAGATTCACTTCAAAGCAGAAGTGGAACAATCCCCGTTACATTATTAATCCCCGGAGCCATGTAAAGTTTCATCTGTTTTCTCTCAACGAGTTTTTACAAGCTATATTTCCTAAAAGCTGCAAGACCTACAACCAAATGGTATCTTTCACATGTGTGTGAAAATCTTGGGATAACTCCTGCAGGGCCCAGGGCGGGGGCCTGGGGGAGGGTGGGGGGAGGGGCACGGGTTCTAATCTTGCTTTTGACAGAACAAGCCAGGTGTGTGAGAATGGGTGAGCCATGCCTCCTCTCTGGGATGCCATAGCTGTACTGGCCATGTGAAAATAGCACCCCTGGTATCAGCGCCAGACAACAATAAGAAATGGTACCATACAGACTCTAGTGGGTGGCCAGGATGTGGCTGACAGAACTTGGGCTTCTGGGCTCTGGCATAAGAACGGGCTTGGCTGAGCCAATTCTGCTCCACATTTATCTCTTCATCCTTCTCCTCAGACCAATAGGCCAGGAAGGTAGTTTAAATGTCTGTCAGAAACCACCTCACTTAAATGGCAGTGCTGGAAGCTGGGGCCCTCTGGGGAATGTGTAGGTCACGAGACTCTACTTTCATGAGTAGACTGACTTATGTTGCTCTCGAACGTGCTCATGGGAGTGATTTCACACTTTTTTTTTCTATTCAGCCATATGAGGACAATTATCCTCTCTTGCCTCCCTTTCCTCTCTCATGACAGAAACACACAACAGAAGTTACAACCTCCATCTTGTTCTTCTCAGTTTCCAGAGCTGTAAGAGAACTAGAGCCCTGTTTTTCTACAAGACCCGGTTTCAGGGATTCTGGTATATTAACTTAAAATGCTTTAAGGCAACTCTTTTATGGAGTATCAGTGGCATCACGAAGAAGGGGAAAGACCCGAGGCCCTGCCATCAGGATAAGGAAGTGACATGTCACATGGTACCTGGAAGGGAGGGGAATATGCTCCACCTATGAAGAGTGGGGTGAAAGATCTGGAACCTGCATGCAACTGGCTATATTCTCCTCACCTGTAATACAAGGAAATCACCAGGTCACATGTTCCCCAGGTGCCTCCTGGCTTCAGTATTCTGTAAGGGCAAATAGTGACAGAGAAGTGGAAACAGATGCCGGGGAATGACAGCAAGTAAGAAATCAGCCTGTTTTGTTTTTATAAAATGACTCTGACCAGAAGAGCAAATGACAGTTTGCAGTTCTTGAAATCTATTCGTCTTCTCCACATAGGGCAACTGCTTTGCACAATCTCAGCGTTTGTGGACATAAAGAAAAATCATGCAGGTGTGTCCTGCTCCGAATTTCCACATCCGTCCTGGCCTTCCTCGTGCTAAGAAGGTGACTGGACCTGCAGCAGAGGTCGAATGCTCAGCGCTTCTCTCTGTGTATGTGTTTTCTGCTTTGGAGGCAAAAGGAGCGGCTTCCTGCCAGAGAATATGCAATTAAAAAAAAAAACAAATTATATCAGCAGGACTCTCTTTGCTGGAAGTGTGAACTTGATAGAAATCAGAAATGCAAATGGTATTCAAGTGCGGTTAAAACTTCCGCTTTCCAAAAGGGGGAAAATTAATTGCTTTTATACTTACCGTAGTGATAAGCCGGAGGCACATGCTATACACAGGGAACGCATCCAGAAACCTTCCAAAAGGAGGAGGGAAGGGAGGCAATAAATCTCCCCTAGAATGCCTCGTGTTCCTCGCTGCAGATGTGCACGGCATGTAATTTTCTAGCCATGCAGTTCAGGGACCTGCCAAAGAGTTTCAACTTCAACTGACTTGTGTGAGGAAGGCTCCGGGAGGTTTGGGAGAATAGTCACATATGAAAAAAAAGAGCTGGGGCAGAAGGTAGTCCCTAGAACTCCTTCTTTGCTAGGAAAAGGTGCTAGCTTATGAGTTTTAGTTGCCAGCATATCTGAAGCCTTTCTACTCCTTAGAATGCATATTCTTGCAAGAATGTACCACAAATCCCCAAATATGAGCCACTTTTCCCCCCCTAGGTAGGGCTTGCAGGAAATGGTGAGGGATATGGAACTGCATGCCTCTGGCAGATGCAGAGATGTCTTGGACGAGTCCGTGTTTAGTTCTGTTGCTCTGATACATAGTTTTCTAAGTAGGCAATCCCACTGACTCTCAAAAGTGTCTCGCGGGGTATATCTGTGAACAAACTGTTGGCAAAAGTCTACTGAGAGTAAACATGGTCCCCTTGATCCAGCTTTTCTACTCCTGCCTATACTCAACCAAAACACATGCCTAGGTTTGCTAAGAGAACACGTATAACGATAGTCATAACGGTATACTGAAAGAAAGAAAGAAAAGCCTGGAAACAATTCAAATGCCCGTGTGCAGAAGTGATAAATAAGGAATGTCATATTCCCACAATGGAACAGTATCAGCAATGGGAACCAATAACCTCCAATTAGATGCAACGGATAGAGATGACTCTTGCCAACCCCCCTGAGTGAGAGCAGTCAGACAGGAAAGAAGATGTAGTCCATGATGCCACGGATACAGCGTCGTGAATCCAGCAGACTTAACATGTGTGATTAAGAAAGCAGTACGCCTGGTGCCTCATATTTGACCACGTCCCCTGAATGGGGAGACCTGGTGGCACTCAGAGGAAGGACAGCAGGCTACCAAGAAAAGACTTGATACCCTATGAGCATATACAGGGGGAGAAAGTCCCCCTCAGTCACAGTCACAGGGGAGGGGAGTAAGGGGAAAATGGGAGGGAGGGAGGAATGGGAGGATACAAGGGAGGGCCTAACCATTGATATGTAACAAGAATAAATTAAGAAATGCCAAAAAAAAAAAAAAAAAAAAAAAAAAGCAGTATGCAGGCTGCTCTTGGCCATAAGCGGTGAAATGGAAAGAATGCAAGGTGATTTCTGGGATCACTCTGCTTACAGATTGAATCTGAAGTTTGCCCCAAAGGCCTCTCTTAGGAATGCTTGGTTTACAGCTGGTAGCGCTATATTTGTAGGGCTTCTGGAAACTTCAGGTGGCAAGGCCCAGCTAGAAGAAGCAGGTTATTAGTGGCATAGAGAAGTTACACCTGGTCCCCAGTCCAGTGCCTAGCTCACTTTCTGCTTATTGTCTGCTATGAGGAGGAGGAACTCCTTTGTCACTTACTTCCCCTGTCATATTCCTCAAGTGTAGGGAGGCAAGCAACCGTGGACCGAATCCCTCGAAACTGCTGTTTATATTGGGTGCTTTGTCAGTACAAAGCAAGCGTGGGTCGGCTACAAGTTCATTGTCTGGCTGCTGCTAGGTCAGAGGTGCTGAGTTTGTAAAATCGTATGAAATTGTATGTTTGTGATTTATGCTCTGTTCTGACTGTTCATCTCAATCTGGTAAGAAGATGAGATGATTATAGCCACAAACCACCTCGTAGTCTCACCAGCCCTATTTCCCCCTCCCATTCTTGCCTGTTTCCAGTTGCTACCTATTAGTTCACTTGGGGAGAGGGAGGCACAGCATTTTCCAACTCCTGTGTGAATCTTTCTTCCTGTCCTAAAATGACCTAGATTTGATGAGCTCGTAATGGTAGCATTCTGAAAGCGAAAGAGTGCTTGTGTACTGTGAAAAAAGGCCCTGGGGTCAGTCCCTAGCACCACAAGAAAAGGAAAATTAAAGTCTCTTTCTCTGTCTCCCTCTCTTTCTCTGCCCCTTGCCTACTCCTCTGTAGGACATACAGCAAGAAGCAACCATCTGTGAATCCGCAAAAATCACCAAATTGGCACCCCGGTCTTGGCTATCCAGACTCTAGAAGCATGAGAAATAAATGTTTCTTTATTATCTTTCCACTCTGAGATCATTTATCATAGTCACCTGAACTATGATACTTGCCCAACTGAGGGTAGCCCACCTTTAAAGTGAGCAGTCCTCATACAGTTCTCCAGATACTGGCCAAGTCTAGATTATTTTTGGGAGTTCCAATAAGCCTGCTTTCAGACCAAAACCCAAAGCCAAGACTGTCTTCTTTTGGTTGCTAAGGCTTTCAGAATGACTCCAGAATAAATTTCCTTATCTACTTGAGTGCTTCAGAAGCTTAACATTGGTTTCCACATCAAAGTGGGCCAACTTTTGCCCTTCTTTCCTTAGACCCATACACACCCTCTCTTTCATAACCATCATATCAAGGCTGTCTGTTAGGTCCATGAATCCATTCAGTTGGCATCCCCACACCAACCCCTATTCCATGAGTCTGCTGCACAGTTGTGATTGCCTCAAAAGCCTAAAGAGCAGCATATAGGTCTGACTGGTCTTTGAAGCCCTGGCCTTTCCCATTCTTGCTCTTCTTAAGAGTTGTGTCTCCCTTTTCTTTCCTGGGCTCTGCTCTGCCAATCAGCGTTGCCTCTAATGTGTTCTAGGTAATTCTTCTTTCCCAGTTGTACTATGTCCCTTCAAATACCCATCCATTTCATAACTACTTCCATCTCATCTTAAGGGTGAATGAACGAGATAACGCTAATAACCTACTAGTCAGGCAGTCACAGGAGAAGGTCATGCTATAACCAGGGACGTCTAGAATTTTTACTCCCTCACATTTCATACTATTTTTCAGTTAAAAAATAAAAGGTAATTTCATGCATACGTGAAATCTTTAAAACTTAGTCTTAGAGAGAGGAGAAAGACAGTTGCTAACGGCTAGGAGGGAGAGGATATGAAGAATGAAAAGATGTTGATCAAAGGGTAAAAAGTTTTAGTCAAACTGAAGGGAAAGCATTTGGGGTTCTGTCACATTGCATCATGACTACAGTTAATAAAAACTATATATTTCAAAATTATTAAAGAGACGTTTGACATTCTCCTCACAAAAGATGATAAATTGGAGAGGTGATAGATATGTTAATTAGCTTGATTGACTTATACTATAGACATAGGTCAAAACATCACATTGTAACCCATAAACATACAAGATTATCTGTCACTTAATAATAAATAACAAAAATTAGATACTTTATCAAAGTTTAAGGCTCTAAAAGTTTATAGTTCTCTTTCAGAGATAGAAATAGTCCTAAATGTGGAAATACTAGCTAAATACCTATTGAACATATTTTACTTTAGTCCTGGACACTCACCTAGACTACATTTCCCAGCTGCCCTTGGGGTAAAGTACGGATATATATATATATATATATATATATATATATATATATATATATATATACAGACTTTTGCCTGAGTATATAGTCAAACGTGATGCAAAATATTTCTTTGGATCTAGTTCTTCCATTGCTCACCCTTGTTGTTTGAGTATTAATGTTAAACGTAATTTCACACATACATGAAATCTTTAAAAGTTGATCTTACAGAAAGAGAGGAGAAAGACAGTCACTAAAGGCTAGGAGGGAGAAGATATGGATAATGAGAAGGTGTTGATCAAAGAGTACAAAGTTTTAGTCAATTTGGAGAAATTATTCTGAAGAACTAAATATTCTCAGCATGGCTGTCCTGAAACAAAATTCTATGCCCATGTCCCATGCTCAGTCAGTGAAATTAGAATTTCTACTGTTAAAGAGACAGAGCTCCCCATTGGTTCACAACTCTCAATGACTGTGTGACACTCAGTCCTTTCTTCTGCCATATTATGGTTTGGATCTGAAATGGCTCCCCCAGGCTCATATGTTGAATGTTTGGTCCTCAACTGGTGACACTACTTTGGGAGATTCTGGAAACATTGTGGCAAGAGCTGGAGGAACTACGTCACTGGAGGTGTGTCTTTCAAGGTTGCACCAAGCCCCCAGTATAGCCTTTCCTGCTCTCTGCATTCTGATTGGCATGAGTTGAAGAGCCTCTTCCATCTTTATACCACCGTGAGGTTCTGCTCAAATGCATGAAGTCAAACAAGCATGACCTCAGCCCTTTGAAACCATGAGCCCCAAATTATCCTCCTTCCTCAAGTTGTTTCCCTCGAGTAGTTTGGTTACAGTTGTGCCAAGTAACATGTACCTGCCTTAAACTGGACTTTCCCTGAAAAAGAACTAAAATTTCATTCTGTGACAGTAGAGTTAGCTTTACCCTTACTGATAAACAGGACAGCTCTGTTCCTGCCAGTAGACTAGTCACGTCCTAACTACTTCTCGACTGACAAGAGATTCTTGGTAGGAAGTGCGCGATGAGGTTTGCATCAGGACATAGGATCCAGATTTCTGCCTGAGGCTCTAGAACTACTTGAGAATCTAGGCTTCGTAAAGGAAAGGGAGAGAGTGGTATGTTGACGAACAAAAAACTGAAGAGCGGCTGAGGCCTGCCAGCCATCAAAGCCCGATGTCCATGTGCTCTGAGAGAGCAGGCGTGAGTGTGAGGGAAAGGGAGTGTTTTATTGGGTGGGGCTGATGCACACCACTTGCAGACTAAATCTGGACTCCTCTGGACTTAGGAATTGGATCGCTTGGATTGTAGGAGCTTTCAGTTGGATAACAAAGCCTTGGACTTAACGTGGCCCTGCTCCTTCACATGAAGACATATTTCAGCTGAGTAATAGAAGTTGGCTTGCTACAAAGGTTTTGTATTCCTGTAGGTTAAAGAAGAATCACTGTTTAAGAATAACTACACAGGTTGTTATAATCACTGGATGCTCTTGGCCTTCCTTTCACAACAACCATCACCTCCTTTTCCTGTTTTATTTCTTTTTTTCTCCAGCTCCCTCCTTCTTACCTTCCTTTTTCCCTATGGATGTCTTCCTTTCCTTCTCTTCACCTTCTTCCCCTCTCTCCTTGACCTTCTCATTCCTTCCCTAATCATTTGTTTCTATACATATCTTCTTTCTTTTGTCTCGCCTTTTCACTTAGTATTCTCCCCACTCTTCCTTTACTGCCCAAATTCTTTAATTTCCACTCCCGTCACACCTCTGGAAATTGTGAGCAGCTATACTACGGGGTGACTGTGAATTTGCTCATCATTCATTTGTTTGACATTGTTAGTGTGGCATACAAGATCAGGCAGTGGGCTACCAGCAGGAACAAAGCAGCAAATACAATGATCTTTGTAGTGAAGAGACTGCTTGGTGAAGGATGGGAGCAGAGAGTTACGTAGTCAACATCCAGGGATGAATATGGTGAAATCTGTAAGACTTAACAGCTGCACCATGTCTAGCAGAGAGCGCCTAATATCCCTAGGGAGCAGATATTTTTGTCTGTGAGGAACTCATCATTGAAGCCAGTCATTTTAGTGTCTCTGAGATGAAATAAAGTCCCATTCTGTGCAGAAGGTTCAGCAAAAACTGCCCATTGCTGAAGGCCATAGAGGAAGAGCTTCATGTTTTTTAGCGGAGGCATGTCCAATGTCCATTGGGAGTAAGACATCTCAAAGGAGAAAGGAGATTGTAACTTTGACTCTTCTCTTTGATGGGGGTTAGATGATTTTAGAGCGCCCTGATGGACCAAGGGCATCATGATATTCAGGAGGCAAGTAAGGATCCAGTGTTGGTTCATGAAGCCAAAAAGAGGGGTCTATAGTGTTGAGCTCAGTTGGACACTTCACTTGACCCAGCTCTCTGAAGCTTCAGGTGTGCCCTGGGGACATTGCCTACCTATGTAGTTATCTATTCTGGCTGATAGTTTTAAAGATGAGTTTAGGGACTGCAGAGATGACTCAGTCTGTAAAATACTTGCTGCAGAAGCATAAAAGCCTGAGTTCAGATCTGGAGAACCCATCTAAAAAAGCTTGGTGTGACAGTACATGCCTGTAATCCTTGTGCATGCATAAGGGGAAAGAGGCAGGTACATTTTTGAAGCTGCTAGCCCAGCTGAATCGGCAACTAGTTCAGTTAGAAACTTTGAAAAAATCATCTAGAGAGTTATTGAGGAAGACATTGGCTTTCAGTCTCCACACACGTGCACACACACCTACATGTACATGTATACATAGACACATGAACATACATGCATACATATACCATCCCCTGTGCACAAAATAAAGTATACTGAGGAATCCAGGCTTTCTGTGGTCTTGGACCAGCACAGACAAGTGAAACTCCTGAGTTATTTTCCTGGTCCCTACAGCATATCTTAGACCAGGCAATCCTATCATTTTCCTTTCTTTTGGGTGATAATATTGTTCACATTACACCACATATGTGCATGCGCATGTACCTCTCGCCCCCCCCACACACACACAAAGAAAGGTGCACAGTCCGCGAACATTTAGTGTAGAGAATTACTGCAGAGCAAGCACTGCTTAGGTGAAGACCTGTCTCTGAAGCCCCAAGGCCTCCTTCATGCCTTCTACTTACAGTCCTTCCCTGAACTCCGCACATCCTTTCCTAACACCACACTTGCCCTTTATCTGCTTCTGAAATGTGTGCATCAATAGATGCCCATGGACTCTTTGATAGCCGGCTTCTTTTACTCAGCATAGTATGTGTGACATAGATACACGCTGCTTCTCCTTTTCTGTGCCATGCATATGTATATACCCTGCTTCTTCTCTACTTTGCTCTCATTGGTCAGAGGTTACTTCTGCTTTGGCTGCTCCCAATCAAGCTTCAGGGAGTATTCTAGACCACATTTCTTGGTGCATTTGAGAACTGTTTGCTGAGTGATGAGAACTGGACCAGGACCAAATGAGCTCAGATGTTGCTTTGACTTCTTATGGGATGGCAGGAAAGGGAAGAAACAGGTGTTAGAGAAGATACACTGCAAAGTAAGTTGAACATTGAAAAGGACATACTTAGGAGGGAAGTGGTGGCACATACCTTTAATACGAGCACTTGGGAGGGAGAAGCAGGTGAATCTCTATGAGTGTGGGGCCGGCCTGGTCTACAGAGCAGGATAGCCAAGGCTACACAGAGAAACCCTGTCTCAGCTCTCCCATTCCAAATAAATAAAAATAAAAAAAGAAGAAAGAACAGAAAGGGACATACTTCAGACTAAGTTGTCAAATAATATATTTTGTCCCCCACTGTGCTGGAGTATGAAAAAGAAAAGGCTGAATTATATACACATATATGAAGTTGTTAAGGAGCAATGATAACGAGAAACAGAAACCTCAACAACAGTATCAAGAGTTGTCATTTGTTCTGGTCCCTTCAGAGACATAAATGGAACTTTTGGTTTGACATTTGCCTTATATGAACTTACCTTGTCCCCACGTCCATGTCTCTTGTTGAGACATGGCTGTACTCCACAGACTCATCTCAGCTCAGACACCACTCTCCCTACGGGAAACTCCTTGCTTCTTCCTCCTGCGGTTGGTTACTCAGAGATTGTTATGTGGGGACCCACTTGCTGGTTTTGCTTTAAGCTGCTTTCAGCCCCTAGCATGCACTCACACACTTACCCAATGCTTCTGTTAGGCATGCAGGGAAAAGACTGGCAGCTAGCTTTCTAGCCAGAACTGAAGAGGGAATTTTGGCCCTGAGATGCCATTTTATTCCCCAGTCATTATACATTGTGCTTCTGATGCAAACATGCCTTCTGAAAGGTTCCCCAACCATCCTTTTGCTCCATTCTGGAGGCTCTCTTTGAAAACCAGGGCAGAAAAAAAAATCGTTTCAGGGACAGTGTATCCACAGTGCTGAACCACTCACGGATAGGCATACCCCTCCTGGAAGTAATAGGTGGCCCAGCTTGCTTCCTTTATCCATTAGTAGAAGAAATTTTTTTAGTAGCTCCAGAAGAAGGAAGGTGAACACTCTATTCTCTTTGTTGTTCCCCTCCCAGGGATTCCAGTATTGTGCCAGAGTGCAGAAAACCCAAACGTGGCAAATAGAAGAGATGGGAGTGGTTCTAATTGGCTTAAACCAATGTAGAGGCAGCCCAGAATTGGATGTAGGACTGGTTTGCCCAGAGCCTGAGGAGGAGGCATAATTTCCCATGTGAAAGTCAGGGATCTTTTTGGTGCACACAAGGCAGAACAGCACAAATGTTCACAGGGAGTGGTTTGTATGATCTGATCTGTGGGTGTGGAGGGGAGGCAGTGAAGAATGACAGAATCTGGCATTTCTTTTTTTTTTTTCTCTCTCTCTCTCTCTGTGCCCAACTCTGAGCCTGGCCAATTCTGACTCAATCTTCATCTGGAAAGCCTTCTCTCACCTTGTGTATTTGTGGTAGAAGGGAGCAAGCAAGGGGGCAGGGTATTTGTTTCTCTTCTCCATAACTAACAGTTGGGAGAAAACTTAAAGGGAAGAATTATGTTGGCTCACAGTTTCAGAGGGTTCAGTCCTTGTTTACTTGGGTGTGATGAAACAGAACAAAATGGTAGAAGGACATAGACAAACATATATGCTCATTTTATATTCATCAGAGTGAGGGTGACTCAAGACATGTCCCCAAGGAGTAACTCACTTCCCCAAGATAGGCCCTACCTCTTAATGCTTCCAGAACTCCCATCACAGTGCCTCCAGCAGGGAAGCAAGCTCCCAATACATAAACCCTTTTTAGAGTGCGCATGTCTAAACAGTAGCTCTGTGTGTGCATGATGAATGCCTATGTGCTGGTGGGCAAGCCTGCATTGGTGCTCACTCAGAAAGACGGAATAGTAGAGGAGGCAAATCACTGAGTCCAATTCCCTTGTTTCTCTGAGGTAACGTGAGGTGCAGAGAGGTGATACGAGCTGCTTATTCAGGCACTTAAGTCCTTATAATAGTCAAGACCAACCTTCTTGCATGTTAGAATGATCTGACGGGGCTTTTAAGAAGCAGGGAATTCTGGATTCCTTACTTCAGAATCGCCATCCTGGATCTAGGCTTCCTTTATGGACGGTCAAGGATGAGGCTTAGCGACTGGACATCTGAAGCCAAGAGTGTTCCCAATCATGAAGAGTGGAGACACAAAATTTGTGAGCTGGAGTCTCATAGTCCCCCCTGTCACCACTCAGAAGAGCCTGGCTCCCCAGTGGCCACTGGAAATCCCAGACTACCCCACAATACTTTCAGAAAGCCCATTACAGTGCCCCACCCAGAAGCCATCTTCTGGAGGGTGTGACAGGCCTGGCAGTTGGGGAGGTAGCATCATGGGATGTGGGACGAGGCAAGAAAGGTACTTCTTTCCAACTGGTTCCTTAAGGAAAGACACAGGACATAGGAGAGAATGGAAAGTGCATTTACTGACTAGTTCACTCATGGATTAAAATTCATAGTTTCTGGTTCATTCTTTCAGAGCAAGGAGATAGACTTCCCAGCAAAATTTAAAACTTCAGTGGCAATAGCCCTCCAGTTCTTTTAGGCTGGGCATGAAAGCAAGCCTGGGATAGTCATCTAGTGTTTCTTTCTCTATTATGCTGCCTGTCCCCTTCCTTCACTCTTACCCAATCTATCTTCTCACATCCTCACTCTTGAGCTCTAGACAGTATACAGGTTGTCCACTGTGCAATCCCTCCTCCTCTCAGTCCCTGCTGTGCTTTCACTGCAGTCCCTCCTCAGTCCCCCTCACCCTGCAGATCCTTTCTTCTTTTTTTTTCTTAATTTCTTGCAAGTTCGTCTTCTCTGACTGCCTCAAGAGAGAAGAGACCTGGCCTCTGTAGGTTCTGACCCACATCCATCACACTTGGCAGGGTGGGGCAGGGCCAAGGCCAGGTGTCTACTTCTCACGAGAGGCCAGGGGCCCCCCTTCTCCAAGGGAGCTGCCCTAAAGAGTTCACAAGCCCCCAATTTCTTGCTCACCACAGTTTTGCCTTGCCAGATGGAAATTGTTCTCTAGGTTCACCAAAAGGCCAGAGACGCTGTTTCATAAATAAGCTTAGCTATACTTTTGTGTATTTCCTTTAACTTGGCAGGCTCCCCTCCCCCCTGTACCATTTTGCTGGCACTTCATAAATACCTCCTTATGGCCCCCTTACACAGCTCACAGCCTCAAGCACTTCTTAAAAAGCAAACCTCTGTGCTCTTCCCACCCCATATCAATCCTATGCTATAGGCAATGGCCACTTCTGTGGAAAAGAAAATTGAGGCTTAGCTAACAGGTCTGTAGCAGGATCAGATATGAACTGAGGAGGCCTGTGGGTCGCCCCCCTTGTGTCCCCAGATCTTTGCTCTCATGGAGTCCTCCCAGCCCCCTCTCTTCTCCTTCACCTGCTCCTTCAGCATCATCTGCGTAAAGGTTTATTGCATTTGCCCCATAGGAGTGCCTGGCTGGGATGCCTGCCTTCCCTCTTGGACCCCAGCTCCCATTGGTCCCCTGGACTCTTTCAAGCCATTCTTCATCTCACACTACAGCCTGGACAAGCACAACCTAGGCACCTGAAATGCTGGAATATGTCCATGTGCTGGCTTTCTTGATAACATTGCCCTACATCTCACAGGCAGGACCTGAACATGTAGCATCTTTCCCATTTTTTTCCTGCTTCCTGCACCAGCTATCAGCCACAACATCCCTTATAGCTTGATTAAGGCCTTAACAAAACCTCATCAACAATGCCAGAGCCAGTGGCTACTGGCCTTCTCTCCATCTCCGGCCTCCACCCTCCTCCCCCTCCTCCCTGAGCCCTCAGGGACCACGATGAGGAAATTGTCCTGTAATCGCATTTTACATGCACGTGGATCGAGTCGCTTCTCTCATCTGGTTATCTTTGGAAACACTGGGAGGGAAGAGGATATTAAAGAAATCCTCCTCTGCTTCCATCTTGGGAAAAAAAAAAAGGCAGCACATTTTGAGTCACTACCTTATCTTGAAAGAAACCCGACATGGAAAAGGCAGGGCGATACGATCTATGACTTCATCAGCTTGTCCTCTGAAGTTGTTTTAAGCTTTCCCATCCCCCTACAGGCCCCTTCATTTCCTGTTTTCAATCTCTAATGGCAAGGAATACACAGGCTCTCAGAGCTAAGTGAGCCTTGGTGGTAGTGATGGGGGAGGTGAGGGGGGCTGTTTCAATGCAGGATGCTGACCAGAGAGGAAGCTTTTAAAGTCCAAACTGGAATCTGGCTGCAAGTTAGGAAATCATTTGAATTCACATTTTATTTCTACCTCCACTTTGTGGTCAGTGGCTCTGGATGCTTTGCGGTCTCGGAAGAGCTGCTGATTGGAAAGACCTTAAATGCAATTTGAAAACGCCAAAGGTTTCAAGTGAAAAGGAAAGGAAGACTTTTGGATTTCATAACGGGAATTTTCAACGGTTTCTCTCAAGATGCTCCACATGCCTCCCAGACGTTCTTGTGTCAGCTCTTGCCTCCTCCCACAGTGGAGGCCATGGAATTGGTACCATCTGAATCATTACATGCAGGGGAAAACAGAGACACCCACTTGTTCCTGCTTACCAAGCAAGTCAGCACAACATTGTGACAGTTGTTTTCCCAGGCCCAACCAGCTTTTTGGGTAGTGTGTGTGTGTGTGTGTGTGTATGTGTGTGTGCCACCCAAGCATTTGTGTTAGTACATGCGTAAGATATTGGTTATAATTAATGTCAAGAGTAAGAAAAACCACCTACCTTTGGCTCCAGTTGCCTTCTATAGAAATGAAGATTCTGCCTGCTGGTTTGTGCTCAATCTTTTCTGTCAGTAGAAGGGTCTTTGGGTGGGCTCTTATTGGTTGCCATGGTAATAGTGCCAGCCATTCTCTTGTCAGGCAGAGAATGGCATCCTCTACAGGGGCATCACACAGAGACGTTTCCATCTGCTAAGCTCATTTGAGGGGCTGAGCACATGGTGCCTTCCCTGAAAACCAATTCTCTGGGGTCCTAAACTCTTTCTATACCCTCAACTGGCCTTCTCGCTCTTAGTTCTCATCTTTACTCCATTTGTAAGGGGCCTGAGCATACATATACATACCTCAGGGTAGAGAGCAAAGCTGCCACCTGCTGCTGAAGGGTAGACTTCTCTGGTGTGTATCTGAGGCCAAAGTTTGCATCCTCTTGCCTGAAAGGCTGATGTGGGACAGCCCTGGTTTCTTGTTCTAGGGAATGTGGTAGGAATTGTCAGTAGGCATTATCCTTCCTACTTTAGTGAATAGGAGGAGAGGGGAGAGTCAGAAGATAAAGAGCAGTGGCCAAAAAGCCAAGAGGGCCGCACAACCAAAATGGCTGGGTTATATAGAAATCAGAGACACTGGGGAAAGGGAAAGACCAGCACAGTCCCTGAGCTGGAGAGGTTTTAGAGTAGGCGGCTGGGTATGTTACCCAGGAGTGTGGGAAAGATTAAGCTTTGTCACAGGTGGAAGCAGTCTTGGCAGGCTTTACCCTTGGGGCACCCCATGAATACCTTGTGACAGACTGAGTGGAGCCCTCCTGGGCCTGGAATTCAGGAAGCAGACCTGGGAACTCCACCTGGACTATTGTTTTTCTAATTGACCCTCTATGGGAGAAAGAGACCGCCCTTCCCACGTGACTCAGGCAGGTGGGGAGGAGAGAACAACAGGTTCAGACCGGGCTTGAGCGCATGTGGAGCAATGAACAGGCCGGACCAGCACGCGGGCCAGAAAGACACCTAAGGACCCGTCCTGTGGAACGGATACCGGAAGGTTCACTCTTTTGTCCCTTTAACCTTTTTTACTTCTTGTGTAAGCTAGTTGGGTTGTATAATAAAGTTTAATTGTTAAGAAAGAACCAACACAGGAGAACCCTGTAACAGGTAGGAACTGAAGGATGCTGGGAGAACCTGGAGGCCAGCATTCGCTTTGATATGTTAATAAACACCTCAGTTAGCCATTTGAGACCCCAAAGTGAAAGCCTTTTGCTATAGTTTGGATGAGTGTCCCTTAAGGTCCATAAGTAAAAACTTGGTTCCCAGGGTGGAGATATTGGGAGACAATGTGCACCTTTAAGAGGTGAAGCCTAAAGCGAGGTCCTTATGTCATTGGAGTCATAATCTATCCCTATGCTTCTCAATTGGAGACATGAATACCTCCTCAGGCAGACCTTTCTGCTGTGACGTGTCTGCTTATCTCACCGTTGCCCAAACCAATGGGGCTGCCCAGTTTTAGATACATCTACAACCATGAGCCTAAAAACAAAAAACAAAAACCCCTCTCTGTTCTAGTTTGCTACCTTCTGTTGTGATAAACACCATGATCAATAGCAACGTGGAGAGGAAAGGGTTTATTTCAGCTTATAGCTTGCAGTTCAGCACTGAGGGAAGTTGGCAGGAGCTCAACACAGGAAAATTGCCCAACAGACACACACACAGGCCATGCTCATGTTCAAGGAGGCGATTCCTCAACTGAGATTCCTCTTTCCAGATAATTCTAGTGTGTGTCACGTTGACCAAAACTTGCTATCATACCCTCTTTACTTCAATAGACTTTGCTAGTTTTTTTTCCTTTTTTATGTATATGTGTCTGCATACATGTTTGTTCACAAATGTGTGGGTACCTATGTGGATTCGAGTCTACCTGCATGCAGGTGGATAGAGGTCCAGTGTTAATGCACGTGAATAATGGCCCTTCTGCCTTATCCTTTGAGCAGGTTCTCTCAGTCAAACCCAGAGCTCACTGATATGGCTAGTCTCACTAGTCACCTTCTTCTAGAGTCTCTGCCTTCTGAGGCTAGAATTACCAATGGCAGCCATGACCACCCAGAAAGCATATGGGTTTGGGGCTTCTGAACTTCAGTCTTTCTCTTTGCTTGGCAAGTGATTTAACATTTTCTCAAAGCCAACTCTCCAGCCATGTCATATCTTTCGTAGTGACATGACATGGCCCAACTCTCAGCCAATAAATAGTACCTTCACTTTTGCCACAAACCAACTCCTCTGCTTTGGGGCTTTATTAAGAAGTGAAGTGTATCAGTGCTGTTGCTGAGAGCCAGAGTGCCAGGAGGGTAGCACTTTTTCTAACTCAGCAGAGAAACCCCCAACCACTGGCAGGCAGGCTTTCTGAGCCTCGGTTGCTCCCAACAGGATTCAGCTGTTGGAGTTCACAGCAGCAAGTGACTTGGTGCTCCCTACTAATGTTTTCTGGCATTACTTCCTAAATAAACCACGCGCGCTTCTGAAAACACAAACTTTCTTCTGCCACTACAGCCATTTGGCAGTAATTTCTAAGGTTATGACAAAAGTTTCTAGAAATTGTCCTCTTAGTTAAGGCTAAGAGCATCTCCACTATCTTCCTAAATTTCCCATATCTTTTTCAATGGAAAAAGTTTTGCATAGTTTTCAAAGTCTTGTACCCAACCCCCTTACTTAAAAGTGCATGGTGCCTAAGGGGTTAGTACAATGCTTGCTTACATTTGGCAGAAGAAAAAATTCTGTGGTGCAGAGCCTTGCCAGAGTTCACTTAAATTCATCTGATATTAGGTAAAGCAGGGACCAAAACACATATATTTGGATTCAGGTTCCAAAGTTCTTTCAAGCACAAGTCTGTATGTATAAATCTGTGTCATGGGGCGTTTATTCTTCCTCAACTTTTCTTTGTTTTCATCATAATGAAGAGCTGAGTACCAAAAGAAGTATCCTCCAAGGTGACTACCACATGCATCACTTGGGTCTACCAGATTCTCTACTGAGCCTGAGATATATGTGGGTCAGCACCTTCAAGGACAGGACCCCACAAAGATCTATTGCTAAAGCCCAGAGAGAAGTGGTCATGTGAACCAGGTTTGGTTAGTAGCAAGGCAACTCAAGGACATAGCAGGGACCTCTTAGGAGCAAGGCAGGGCTTTTATTTTCACTCATGTCTTCCTCCAGACAATGACATGGCTCAGTTGTTTCTAGCACATGCCTAATGAATACCTCCCCCCATGGAGGCCTCCACTAACCAACTGTAGAAACATAATCCCCTTCACTTCTTGTTCTTCTGCCTCATCATAAGCTTTATTGATGCTGTTGTTGAACGTCTCTGTTTATTTCTGTCCTTCTCTCCCTCCACTAGAGCGCACACCGACAAAGAGGACACTCTGACGTGAGCATCACTCTATCCTTAGCGCCTAAAACAACGTCGGTACACTCCAGAACCTTGATAAATAGTGAGTGAATTAATGAAGCAGTGAATCACTGACAAGACACTCTGGCTCTGACAGGGCAAGTTCTTTACCTGAGCCTAGGGATTGTCCCAGCAAAGTGGAACAGAGGTGGGAAGGATTCCCAAGCCCGCTCAACTCTGAGGCCTCTGTACCATTTCTCTACTCCATGCTGTGCTCATTAAATCTTCAAGTAACATGGGACTCATAAAGCAGAAAACAAGGAGAAGAGAAATGGATTCTCAGTGGAGATAGGACATCGCACCCCACCCCCTGCCTCCTTCCTACTTCCTGTCGTATCCCAAGAAGCTCCTTAGAAAGAAAGCCTTCGCATGCTCTCCCAGAAACTGCTCTCGGAATACTCAGATGCACAATCAACCAATTGTTAAGTCTTCGACAATACCTCATCAGCGAGCACAGCACTATAATTAAAAGTAAATCCAGCTCAAGCTCTTTAAAATAGGATCTAATTTAATTGGTGCGTTTAATCTATCACTGTCACTCCAAGCCAACCGGGGGAGAATCTCATCACAGCAGTAGGTGACAGGAAGACTTAAGCGGCCCCTCTGCAGGGTCTCCCTGTCGCCCCAGGCCTTGTGAACAGCTGGGAAGGGACAGGCTTCAGTAATTCTGAAAAAAAAAGAGCCCACAGAAACTGGGGACCACATCAGTGCCCAGTGGAACTTGGGTGTGGTTGCTATTGGGCTCTGTCCAGATTTTGAACCATGCTTCCAGTAGGAAGTGGGTGCTTTAGGCAGAGACCTTTCCTTGCCACGTGCCTCACCTTTAAAAAAAAATTAGAACACCACACAGAGAAACTCTGAAAGAACAAAAGTTCTATTCATGAGGCTGGCATCACTGGATGAAAGCTTTGTGCCAGAGTCACTGTGTGTCTCTGCTTTATGTCAACATCAGTTTAGGACCCAACTCAGAAACAAAATCCCATCTTTTAAGCATAAGATAACAGAAAACGTGTATTAGTCAGGCAGCATCAAATTTTGTGGTTAAGGAATACTGGCTTAAAATCATTTAACAACAGGCTCAGATCCTGGATAAGCCATTTACTAACATTAATTTGAGAAAGTTTCCAAACACCCTCAACCTAAGGGAAAACCTGCTGTTGTTATCAGAAAGAGAAGAACGTATGAGGTACTTCATAGCTTTATGGTGTTTCAAGTGCTACACCTGAGGCCAGTAGGAGCTCTGAGTGATTTATTCATACCCAATACTAACCTTACAAATTAACTTCAACCAGTTGGTTTCTCATCCTCCACCCTTCCGATGGACTCTGTTCTTGACCCAGAGGCATCTTTATCCACTGGAAGGATAAAGTCCCAGTGTGTGTGTGTGTGTGTGTGTGTGTGTGTGTGTGTGCATGTTTGTATGGACTATGCACATGTACATTTGTAGGTGAGCATGTGTGTAGAGGCCAAAGGTCCATCGTCTTCCTCAGTCACTTTCTACTTTATTGGTTTTTGAGGCCAAGTCTCTTAGTGAACCTGGCTAGTCTGGATGGCTGGTGAGATCCAGGAGATCTATTGTGTTAGGTCTCTCTAGCACTGGGGTTACAGATGCATACTGTCTACGTCTGGCTTTTTAATGTAAGTGCTGGGGATCCGAACTGAGGTCTTCACTCTTGTATGGCAAGCACATCATTGACTGAGCCATCCTCCTAGTCCCTAAAACTTCAGGATTGACATTGAGGCATGTTTTATATTGCACCACTGTCTTTGGGAGGCCTCGCATGAGACTGTGCTCTCTGTATTAACAGGTTCCACTGGTTTTCTTCCCCTTTGAGGAATTCAATCCCCTTCATTCTGCCTCCCAGACCATCCCTGAACTAATGGTGGCACCGTAATCTTGGATTTGATTTTCAGAGTGGGGAGAGGGTATTAGGCTCATGTTTATTTGAGTGTGATGGTACTTAAATATTCTGTCACCATGGTGATTTCCAGGTATCGAAAGCTCAGTAGTGAAACTGTAGGCCAACATTTTGTGTCTATTTATAAAATTCCCTGAAGACCATTGAGGAAAGACTCCTCCTATTATACCCACCTACATCTGGGAGGATTGCATTGCTAATTACCTAAACTGTGGGGCTGTCAACAGTGACCCTGTGGGTCCATACAAAGATTGATCTAAGATGGAAAAGACCATATCTCTTCCATGAGAGTGTTGGGGAAGTATTATAAACTGAGTAATACTACCCTCTTTCCTTGAAATATACCCTCACCTTGAATTCCTTAAGATGTGGTCTTATTTTGAGTCAAGGACTTTTTCAATGATCAAGTTGAATCCATTAGTGTGGGTCTTCATGGAACATCACTGGTATTCTTAAGAGGAGATTTAGAACTGAGGAGATAGTTTAGTTGGTGAAGTAGTTACTTTGCATCTTAGCTATTTTTCGATTGCTATGATAAACCACCACGGCCAAGGCAAATTATAAAAGAATACATTTTATTGGGCATTTAGAGTTGTAGAGGGTTAGAGTCTGTGACCATCATGGCAGCGAGCAGGGAACAAGGCAGACAGGGTGGAGAAGCAGCAGATGAGAGCTTACATCTTGATCTACAAGCACAAGACAGAAAGTGCTAATTGAGAATGGTATGGGTTTTTTGAAACTTCAAAACCTGTCCCCAGTGATATGCCTCCTCTAACAAGGCCACTTGCCCTAACCCTTTCCAAAGAGTACCGCCAACCTGGGACTATGCTTTCAGATAGATGAGTCTATAGTCTATAGGAGCTATTCTCATTCAAGCCACCATACCTTGCAAAACATGAGAATATGAACTTGATCCCTAGAACCCACACATACAAATCCGTGCATGGTGGTACATGCTTGTAAAACCAAGCATGAGTAGGCAGAAACAGCTTTATCCATAGGTTCTCCATCCAGCCAGCTTAACCTATAAGGTGGTTATTGTCAGAAGAATGATTATTGTAGTTATCCTTTGGCCTCCACTTGCATGGGTGTACACACACACACACACACACACACACACACACACACACACACACACACACACACACACGCCTATGCATACATGAGTATGCAGATACCCAGAAGGTCAGTGGGTGTGAAGTCAGACACCAGTTATATTCACACAACAAATTATGCTATCAGAAGCCAAAGAACTATCAAAAGCCAAGAAAGAGATTTGGAATTGTGGAGCCAGAGGCTCCACGGCCTTGCCAATACCTTGATTTAGGGCTCTTGGCCTCCAGGACCATATGGCTATGAATGTACTTTTGCTTAAGCCATTCAGTTGGGAGAGCTGTCTTTATTTAATGCTTCTACGTGGCAGGAAGTACAGTGAGCGTACAACAGCAACATTTCTCTCAAGCTAATCCTAGAGACTCGTGGATATGATCGGGCCTTTGTCTATAGAGACTTTCTTCTCTAGTATCTGCAGGCATGAGATAGAGAGAGCTAACTGAGAATGACAATGGCTTTTGAAACTTCTCACTAGAAATCTACAGTAAAAGAAAGAAACACTTTCCTGTCTTAGCTTTTGTCCCTACAGATGTTCTCTCTGCCCTCCCCTCCAGTAGCTCTGTGGCTACCAGCAGCCAACAAGGTCCTATGCAGACCTATACCCCAGCTCTCTCCACAAGACCCTTTCCCCTCAAAGGATTGCACAGGCTTTGCTTCTGCTTTCCATCAGTGACCTATTCAATGTTTAAGGCAAAGGCTGGTGACAGACAAAGCTTTACCCCTTGATATGAATTGGCCAGAGTATTATCCCTTGAATATCTATGTTGAGATTTGATTCCCAGTATGAAGATACTGGCTTAATTAAGAAGTGACAGCCATTCTGGCTTAATTAGTTACTGTAAGGGTCAGCTGCCATAACTAAGGCTATCCTACTTATATTTTTAATTTTTATTCTGATTTTGACTGTGTGTACGTGCCTCTGTGTGGGTGTGTGAACTTGAGTGCATGTGTCTGCAAAGGTCAGAAGATGGCTTCAGAACCCTGGGAATTGGAGTTATAGCTAGTTACCAGGAGGTTGAGAGTCACCTGGCGTGAGTATTGGGAACCAAACTTTGATATTTTGCAAGATCAATACATATTCTTAACTGCTAAGCCATCTCTCCAGCTCCTCCCCCCAATCCCATGCATGATGTATCTTATCTGCACACCCCTTATTTCCATTGCATTGACTGCCACGTTATACTATAGCATGAAGCCCTTTCCAGGTACAGTCACTCAGTCTTGGTCTTCTAGCCTCCACAATTGTGGAATAAAGAGACTCCTCCTCCTCCATTATCCCTTCTCAGACATTTCATTATAGCAACAGAAAAAGAGCTAAGAAACCCTCTCAGAAATATATGCTCATTAGGACAAGACAAATATCCAAGAAACTGTTCTCCAATAGCATTTAAGCATGATTTCAGATCACTTCCCATCTTCGTCAGATAGGGCCTTATGCTCTTTCAGCTCCATGGTCTGGTCACAGAATTCACCTGCTGTCACTTCTGGCTGTGCCAATTGCAGCAGCTCTCTCTCCCTCCTAGTCTTTTGTGTTTCTCTACTCCACACTGAGCTCCAAAAAGCCCAGCCTTTGTGGGATATATCAACTGGGAAGCCCTGCCATCTGGCTTCTGAGTACATGTGACCAATGAGAATTGCTGGCTAGGAGTTGAGAGAGTGGAAAGGGAGAAAGGTCAGGGGGGTTGTTTCTGTTGTAGGTTGTGGTTGCTTCTGGCTACTTTTCTCTAGCCCAGGCCCCAGGTCCTGTCAAGTGGTCCTCTCTTCCAGCCACGGGACTCTCTGATGTCTGGGAACACTTCCACTCCGTTTGAGAGTGCCATCTGTTTCCTGACCAGAGACTCACTGGCATACTTCCTAATCATCATCCTTGGGCTCCAGGTTCGCCAGTTACCATCCAACTCATCCTGCAAGCTATGCTGCCTGAGTTTTCTAAAGCTCAGAACATGTCACTGTTTAGACACTGATGGGCCCCCCAATTGCCTCCTGGGAGCTGAGATGGAAATGCTTTCTTGGGGTGAGCCACACTCGTGCACAGTCTAGGTGAAGTTAACATTGTGTGCAATCTCCCACTGCTCCCTAGATAAGAGCCAATGTTTGGCAACATGAGGCAGCCTGTGCTTTACTATACATGACTTGCGTGCTCAGAGATCACCGTCTGTGCTCCCCAAAGTTCATTGCTCCTCATCCTCTGCCTAGCAAATATACATCACTTGAGGATCGGCCCAAATCTCTGGGAAGATGGTACTCATATCCCTCCTTTCCCAGCTCAGTCTGAATTCCAGGCCCTATGCAGGCTGTGAGTAACCCAGAACAACCAGGACTTAGCCTACCATCTGATGCTAAGGTTCTTGGCCTTTTTGTCTTTCCCCATTGACTTCTTTATGGGCAGTGGCACTGTGATTCTCCATCTGTCACAGACTCTGTGGATGCTCTATCTGTGTAACCTCAGCTCATATCTCCTTAGCCCACCAGGGTTAACTAAAATACCAAGCGGTGGTTCAGAACATACTGACAACTTCCAACCCCAACAGATTGCTTCCTGCAGCTTCTGTGCCTCGGGGCTTTCTCGGAACCTTAGGAGCTTAGCTTCAAGCAGATAGACGTACTTCTGAAGTGCAGTGGAGTTAATACCTCTGGGGCCAAAAGAGTTAATGTCCTTAGGGATGAGAGATAGGAGATTGATGCCTCAGGCTTATAGTCTTCTATTGAGAGGATTCCCAGTATGTTCTACATGGTGCCTTGGAGTGTCCTTAGGGAGATTCTGCCCCAGTTGCCCATAGCAGTAACCTGCTCATTAAAGTGCCTACCATTGGCTTTTCTTCCTTCCCCGAATTGCTTTCCCCAATTCCTTGTGTGTGCCTACTTAGGTATTCTTGATCAACTATCCAGGTCTTAGACCTTGTCTTGTAGGACCTGCTTTTAGGTTAGCCAAACTAAGACAGTGCCCTCAGCGTCCATACCATACCTGCTACATAGTAAGTGTCCCATAAATAAATAGTGATGAGTCACTAGGGAGGGGCATAAAGCCTGCTAACCCAATTGAGCTATGTGGGGATTCCTGTGCTGTTTTGAGCAGCCATGAGCCCCACTCAACCCAGAAGTTGTCATTCACATTGAACCTGGTGACCTGAACCTTCTTCAGAGTAAGCTGCCTTTTGGGGAGACTAGTGCATACACAAAGTTCTGATTATATATGCAAATGAGGGTCTGGCTCCACAGCTTACTGGAGAGCCACACAGCTCAGCTAAGCCACTCTGGAGAAAGGATCTTATGAAGAATACTAAGGAGCATCCAAGTGTAAAGAAGAAAACACACAGGGGTTTTTTAAAAGAAAGAAATGAAGAAACAAAGAAAGAAATCAAATTGTACTTTCCTCTTGGCTTTCTTACAAGTCGACAGCCTCCAAATAAACTCTAAAACGATATTCTCTAGGTTTCTGGCCTGGATTTAGATCAAACATAACCCTCATTAGAATGAACCTCACAGAATATTATAGGTCTGTTCCTGGAGACCAATCCTAAGAGGATGAGAAAGAGCCAGCTGGTAGGATCTGGCTCTTATCTACTGTCAAGAGTAACATATCCAGGCATGGTCCCGAGAAGCCAAAATGACATGCTAAGGTGACCAAACCTTGGAAATAATGACTACAGGGACCAAGCGTGGCATTTCAAGTAGAAAAAACAGCATGTATGCCATCTTAGGGAGATGAAAGGGCAACAGTTTACCTAGCTACTGTGTAGATTGTGTAGGGTGAGAGGAAACAAAAGTAAGTTGGAAACAGACAAGGGCTCAATACCAGAAGACTCTGTGTGTATTGCAAAGGATACTCCACAAAACCAAAACAACATACACACACACATACAAACAAAAAAAACAAACAACAACAACAACAAAAAACTCTGCACATGGGTCAAGAACGCAATGATAAGCATCCGGCAACTTTCTGAAGTTGTAGGAATACAAAAACGGTGGCATGTGAATGCGACCAATAGAGATGGATTTAAGGTGGTGCTTATTTAAAGGGGGTCAAATGGAAAGAGGGCTGTGAAGTAACAGTGTTAATCTGGTGGAAATGGGACCCTTCAGTGAGTTATTGAATCTAGGTGAGAGAGAGAGAGTAAATAGACTCTTTGGATGGTCATGGTGAAAGGCAGGACTGGTGAGCTGGATTTTACTTTTCTGATTTTTTTTTTTTTTAGTTCTGATGAAGCTCTCCCAATGAAGGTATCTTGTATCCAGTGAGATGACTGGTTTAACTGGAGATGGGAGGGGAGCCGGCTGTGGATGAAGCTCAGTTGAGAGAGGGTTTGCCTAACATACATGAAGTCCTGGGTTTGAGCCTCAGCTCCACATACGGTAGGTGTAGCCCACATGCCTGGAATCCTGGTATTTAGGAGGTAGAAGCATGAGAATCAGGAGTTCAAAGTCAATCTCATCTAGCAGTAAGTCTGAAGATAGTCTGGCCTACAGAAGACACTAACTCAAACAATGAAAAGCAACAAAAAGAGGAGGAGATGGCAACACACTTATGGTAATTGAAGCCATGGGCTCATATGTGCTTACTAGGGAAAACATCAGGGGGAGAAACAAGCAAAGTTGATGAGCTAAACTCAAGAAGAAAATGAACATTGAAGGAGCAGAAAGCCAAGAAAAGACAGTGAAAAAAGGTAGAAAGAGTAGAGGATAGCAGGAGAAGCAAAAAAGGATGTCAAAGGAGCAGGGGGGTTTCTAAACTGAGCAATGGTGTCATATGAGGCAGAAAATTCTAGAAAGGGAGGACTGAAAGATATTCTGTGAGCCCTCCTATTATTTCAGTGGGTCCTTGATTTGATGGCAATTGTTGGGAGAACTGGATTCATTGATCTGTTCATTGATCATTCAGACTCCATATCTCCTCTTTTTTGAGTTCACTTCATTCAGCTGAACAAGAAAAAACAAACTTTTTCCAATGGACATCATTACATCCTTTGGAGAGATAGCAGAGGAAATCATATGAATGATATTGCTTTCTGTTTGTGGTCATTGGATTGCCCATGAATGCCATCTTTCAAGCTAAGGCTGATGGTCTCCTTTCAAGTCAGCCATTTCCTTATCCCATTTCACTGTATACATGAAATAAGTATCTCATGGGTTAAAAAGAAATTGAAAAGAAGTTTGTAGTAGGAAAAGCAGAAGGTAATCATACTTAGAAGGCCTCTGTGAGGAAGAATAGCTTTCTACATGATGAAATCACAAAGAGCACTAGAAAAGACAAACCAGCTTACTTTAGCTTTTCACATTAACATACACATGTGTGAGCGTGTGTGTGTGTGTGTGTGTGTGTGTGTGCGTGTGTGCGTGTGTGTGTGTGTGTGTGTGTGTGTGTGTGTGTGTGCTCATGAATGTGAAAACCAGAGGTAAGTGTTGAGTGTCTTCCTTGTTTGTGCTCTACCTTATTTTGTGAGACAGAGTTTCTTTGAGCATTGAGCTCTCAATTTAGATAGATTGGGTGACCAGTCAGCCCTGTGTACCTTCTGGCATCTGCTTCCCAATCATTGGGGCTACTGATATGCACTGTTCTTCTCATATTCCTTCTGAGGCTCTGATCTTGGATCCTTATTCTTGGCTATCAAGCAGTTCACTGACTAAGCTACCCCCCAAGCCCTGATGAATAAGTTGAATTTTGTAGAGAGCTGTCGTTTAAAATATTTGCATACATATATGATCTATGTGTGTGTGTTTTAAAAATAAATCCTCACACTGAATTTCCTTCTCCTACAGATATTAGCAAATGGAGAAAAGCAAAAGCAGGTGACTGCTAATATTGCAATGGGTAAAGAGCAAGAGCTGATAATTCACCAAAGAGAAAACACAACTAGTTCACAAACATTCAGATGAATGTCATGCCTCATTAGTAAGAAAATAATTGCAAATTAAAATAATGAGGTGCCATTTCCCCAATAAAATCACCTAAACTCTTACCTAGCACTGCTGAAGGCGTGGTGAAAGTATTGCTTACAACGATGTCAATTAATACAGCTATGTTGGGAAAGCACTTGGTAAATACAAATTAAGATCCATAAAAATGTTCATATGGCTAGACTCAGCAATTCCACTTCCATCCAAAGAAATCTAGTCTAAAAGCACAATCATAAATCTGGCAAACACTGTATGCATGACAATGTCATCGCAGCAGCATGGCAAATACCCAAATCTAAACTTTCAGCTACAAGGGACTGATAGAATAAATTGTGGCACATTTACCAGATGAAGCCTTATGAATCTTTTCAACATAATGATTGGGAAGACTGGCTAGCACCAGGGGAAGGGGAAGGCTGTATAATGCTAACTGGAAAGGGGAGGAAAATTTGCTCAAAGCACTATGTGATAATTATATAGATTCATACTCACAAACACACACAAATTAAACCACTACAAGAGGCAAGAGAAAATACATCCAAACACAGTGTCACAATGCTGCTTTGGGAGGATTTGTCTTCTTTTCCAAAATTTCCTCATGCTGCACTGATAATAAACATGGATTTAGAGAACTGAATAATCTTGGGTTCAAACTCTCATATAATCACTTGCTGTGTAATCTTGTAATCTGGTCTTTAAGCTTCCCCTGATAAATAGAGAATTAGAACACCTATCTCATAGAAATATTATACGGCATAAACGGGAAAGTGTGGGAAGACTGCTTGCCGTTTAACCCAAAGCATAGTAAGCCCTCAAAAAACAAAACCAAAAAACAAAACAAAAAAAAAAAAACCCAATAACTTTTGTGACTGTACTTATTACTCACATAACACAAAGATCCAACTTTCAGACTGTCACTGAGCTTCATGGGGCACAAAGAATGCTCTGAATGCAAGTGATGCTGTCATTCATTTCCTGCTCTCTCTTCTTCAGTCACCCACCAGCAAAGATCAGCAGAGTTAATTTTAGTGGGGGGAATGTTTGCTTTTCTTAATGAATGTGAGCATCATTCTTCTGGTTTGTTGTGCTTTCAGGTTGTTTTCTTTTCTTTTCTTTTTTCAGGTTGTTTTTATATCAGCACCATCCAGGCCAATCAAGATATGCCAGATGACAAGGCTGTGGGAAATTTCCCATGAAAACAACTCTTCTCCATTTTATACATGTTATGTGAGATCCCAGGGGCACCAAGTTGACCGGAGTCACTTAAAAGCCCTGATTGCTATCCATACTCTGTGATAACCTTTCCCTCTCCATTGCAACACAAGGAGTAGAGGACTCAGGCAAGGCCGTGTGTGTGTGTGTGTGTGTGTGTGTGTGTGTGTGTGTGTGTGTGTGTGTGTGTGAGTGTCTGTCTGTCTATTTGTCTGTTTGTCCATCACCTGTCTGTCTGTGTGCACACAGATGAGTAGGTGAAAAGCTTCATGGGAAATTCCAGTTACAATGTATGTAAAGGCAGAACTAAAAGTTAGTCAAGGGCCACCTTTTCTCAAGTCAGGTTCTGTGTGAGTGGATGGCTGTGAGCTCAGAAACAGCTTTCCCAGCCATCTTTATCTTTTCTAGTCTTTTCATCTAAGCTGTGTCTACCCAGCTCCTAGCCCTTCTTCACTCCTCAGTGAATGTTATCTCTTTGCTTTACTTACACAGGCTTGGACCACATCATTAGTCATTAGCTTCATGGCATTTTCAGTATCTACTGTACTTTGCCCAACAGACCTCCATCCCCTGATGCCCAGCCACCTGGTTGGATAGCTTAGCATTATGCCTGTGTTAGTCCATTTCAAAAGATCATTGTGAGAAAATACCTAAGTGAAATACCATGAAAGGAGGAAGGCTTTGTTTCATTCATAGTTTCAGAGGGTGCAGCTCATCATGATGGCAAGGAGTAGCTCGTATCACTGTTCCCATGGAGCAGAGAGTATACTTTCATTTGCTGGCTTTCTCCTCTTTCCTCTTGAACTCCATCTGAGCCCTCATCCCATGGGGAAGTGCTGTCTACACCAGGACAGGGCTTTCCCTCCTTCTTAGCGGTCTGAGAAAGTGCCCTGCCTAACACACACCCAGAAGTATGCTTTACTAATCTCATAGGGACTTTCCTAGCCAATTAGATTGACATTCAGGACTAACCACCACAGTGTACAAGACCGGAAACTCAAGCTACATCAGCAGGACAATTGCCAAGTAGTGGCCATCTTTAACCCTTTGTAAGATGCCCCAGGCTCCGCACCACACATTGCTTCCAACCATGGTCCTTTTCTTGAAGTGCCTGCTGCCCTCCCGCACCTATAGCCCACACCATCCCTTCCAATCTGGATAGGTTTCAGTCTCCAAACCCACAGGTAAACCAGGGGCATATTAACATACAAATGCTCCATATCGCATCTTCCCTTTGAGCATTATATTTTTCCACTTTCCATCCTTTTCTGAAGAAAAGCATCCCCTTTCTTTGACAAGAACACTGCTTTTCCATATTCAGGTTAGCATTTTCCTTTCTCTCACAGTTAGCCACGTGTAGCTAACCTGCCTGTGCAGTTTCCTGTATACCAGACACAGCTCCAATCACGTAACTTATTGAAGACTGAGAACAAGTCTAAATATTTATTGGATGTCTTTGTTCACTGTAGAATTGTGGAAACTGTGATAGAAAGAATTGACTTGCTCAAAGACACTCAGTAGAGACTGACAGAGAAGGAACTTGATTCCAGTCTGGCTGGCTCCAGGGCCTGTTGTCTCAGTGACTGTTGTTTTAACCTTCTCTACACACTCAAACTATCTCCCCAAAATAAATGTGTGTTTCTTATACTCCCTTTTCCATGTGTTCTGTGTCCTCATAATACCAACTTACCCACAAAAACATGCAAGTGGTGTTTCTCCATTTCCCTGTTGTTTGTAATATGTGGCTTCTCAGTAGGCCTCATCCCTCTTCACCCCCAAATCTTGAATACTTTGTAGTTGATTAGACAGCCACAGGATCCTTATCCTACCTGCTCTTCTTATAAACTGAAACTTCCCTTCTTTCATCAAGATGACACTTATAGCCTCTGTTCTTCAGTGTGAGAAGTGACTTCGAAGGCCACTTCTTTAAAAGATGATGCAGCTTCCACATTATGCGATACCAACTTTTAGAACTGAGCCACGAGGCTTTGAGAAAACCCAGGTGCCACATAAAGAGTCCACAGGTAGGTATCTGGCTAATCGCTCAACAAAGGCCTCAACCAAGAACTAGTATCATAGGGTGACAATGCTTCTAGGTGATTCTGAACCCATAGTTTTAACCCTTCTGCTAAGATGCTGAGTGGAAACTGTTTCTGATATGCTTTGTTTTAAACCATGAGAGACAATGAAATGATTATTGTTTGTTTTTTTTCTTTTCTTCCTTCAAGACAGGGTCTCTCTGTGCAGTCTTGTCTGTCCTGGAACTTGCTCTGGAGACCAAGCTGACCTTGAACTCACAGAGATCTGACTGCCTCTGCCTCCTGAGTGTTGGGATTAAAGGTGTGAGCCACTACTGCCTGGGCTTGATACAATTGTTTTTTAAAGCACTATGTTTTGGGTCAATTCATTATGTAGTAAGAATAATAAGAACAGACCCCAGCAATTAAAAAGCAAATGACAATTTGATGTCATTTGATGTCATTTGTCATCATCTTTTGGCTTGGGACATTCATTTGTCTTTAAATTCCTCTTATCAACAACTATAAGAGAATAAGGAGACATAGGTAGGTACACCATAGAATCAAGGCTTATATTGTATAATGAAGAATTATTATTTTTATATTAATCAATACTGTAAATTGTTAAGGCCATAGTTTTCTTTAACAAGAGAGATTCTGATTTATTTTTAAGCTGTAAGCACTATGCTGAACAGATTCTGAGCTACTCTAATCCTAGAACCTTTAAAACCCACATAAAAACCAATCACTTGCCAATCTGATGACTCCTGGGGTGGCTTCTGCTCCGTAAGTCTGTTCCTACAGCCATGTATCCAGTGCCATTTTCTTTGACAGCCATGTAGCCAGGTATCCTTCCAGTATCTACAAACACATCTGTTTTCCTTTGTATCTCCTGGTGAAAGGGTTTTCTCTCTTCCATTCCCAGAGTTCTTTTCTTCCTACTAGGAAGTTCTGCTTTCTACTTCCTGTCCTTCTGCCCAGCTGATTGTCCAATCAGCTCTTTACTGACAGCTGCTACATCCATACAAGACATTCTTCCACAATTGCCTCTTCTAGTCTAATAAAAGCCCCCTTTACATACATATCTATATGAGTATACACATATACAATAACTGCAAGCAGCAAGAAGAACCACGAAACAATCAAGAAAACCATATATAAAAGTTATATTCGCAGTGTTTTGCTAGTTTGTATTTGACAGCCTTGAAGAAAACATCATCTTTCCTATCTTGGTGAGTGTAAAGTTCTAAGCCTAAATCAATCACTATCATATCTCATATAGATCAACCCCAACACATCTATCTAGACCTAAAAACATCTTCTTAACTTCTCAACAACTAAGCTTAATTGTAAAACTATAACTATCTGGTCTTCAGCTCTATCAGATATTTGAGAAGGAATAAAAAATAATTACCTAACTAAACAGGAAATGCAGGCTAGCAGCTTCCAAAATGAGAAAATGACAGAGACAGTTCACTGCCTGGACAGTCACCAAAAAAAATCCCTCTAAGTCATTGGAGCATCATCTTCAGCCTTCTGGCCCAATATATCTGACAGACATAGTTGGAAAGCAAACTATTGAGGACTTGCTTACCCTGTGTTGGAAGAGTTCTGAAGTCAATTCAGCATACATCCAAGTTTGCCCATATTAGGCAGAATTCTGTCTGTGGCAGAAACAAGGGCATTTATTTGCCCAGGTGTCTTGCTTGCCACATTTGAAGCCATCTCCATATGGAGGTTCTTCAATGCTCACCATCTTCTTTGAGGTAGGCTGGGGGTGCTACCAGGAATTGACATGTCTCATTGTCAAAGAATCCATAATTAATAAGAACATCTTTAAATGTAATTTTCTGTAGGTCTCTGAGGTTTTTGAAGATCAGATATTTATTCATTTTTACATAATCTATCTATAGAATCATATCTATTAAACCTAGGATACATATTCTTGTGCTAAATTAGACTAGTATCTGACATGACCATGAGTTGATCAACTAACAATAAACTCTCATTATTTCATTATACCAAGCAGTTTGTAATATAAGCTTTAAAAGTACTGGAAGCAAACCTTGTATTATAAATGAGTTGTATGGGTACAATACCTCATAACAGAATTTACGTGTGTGTGTGTGTGTGTGTGTGTGTGTGTGTGTGTGTGTAACAAAGTAGTCTTGAATTTGTGACAATATATCAAAAGTCAAAGAATAGATACAATAATCTAACTTTTGTCTTATTATTCGTATATTTCTATATTCTTCCTTCTTTCCTTTCAACCCTTTCCTCCTTACCTAAGAAAGAAAGATAGAGAAAAGAAAAAGAAAAAAGAGAAATCCTTTAGTCTAACTTTATTTTCTCTCTGAATAAGACCATTAATAACTTGTAACCAACCCTTTAAAAAAACAAGCATGGTCAAAATCTAGCCACTCCACCTTAATGGGAATGGGACATCATTCTCTTAAAGTTGCTTCACTGATATAGGATACCTTTTGGGAGCCCTGAATAAATTGTAAAATATGGCTAAGCAAGTTAGCAATAACATTTGTGGTCCAGTCTCTAAATATTGAGAAATTCCAGGCTTAATAGAAGTTCTGTTGGAACAATCTGAAATTCTGGACCAACTGAGAGCACTAGCTTTCTTTGAAGCTGTCCTGGAAGCAGGCTCTGAAGAGGAATAGCAACTGAAGCAATTGAGGCTGGAACATGCAGGATGATGGAACAGATGTGTCAGTGTCTCAGCATCCTGGAGGATGAATCTTGTCAGATCTGATCCAGTGTCATCAGTGTCTGGTTCTTTTGTTCTAAATACATATAATTCCTCACAAGTATTATACAACCCTAAAATTACAAATGTATGAGATGTGCAGGATGCACAGATCAATTAAGGCTGGTTCTCTGTTTTTTTGTATGAACAGAAGAAAGACATCTGTAAATCTTCATTCATGCCATATGAAGGATGGTGTTTGTTTATTTTTTTAATATATATACTTTATTTTATTTTATGCTTTGGTGTAGGGATGTCAGATCCCTTGGTACCAGAATTACAGACAGTTGTGAGCTGTCACGTGGGTGCTGGGAATTGAGCTGGGGTCCTTTGAAAGAGCAGACAGTGCTCTTAGCCACTGAGCCATCTCTCCAGCCCAGGATGGCATTTAATGATAAGTCATGGGGATGCTGTAGCCAATAAGATTTATTGGTTATGCATAGACTTTCCGATCTCAGCCAGTCTCAGAGCTATTCCCATGTAGCTGGACTAGCAATATAAGTTACCTATTTGTTCTACAGTTTGAAATCATATAAGTATAGATTGACTTAAATTACCTGTCTTTTCTCTAGATCTGTTTCATTTTGATCTCTTTCAAAGAGGATGTATAATATTACCATTAACAATGAACATACAATCATTATCATATTGAAATCAAAACAAGACCATATAGATCAAAATGTCCTCCTCCGGGCTCTAGGGCACCTATTTTATTAGGTCAAGCTGCTCCCTGTTCCCCATGAGAGTGCCTTACATGTAAAGGAATAAGATGATTTCCCAGAGGAATAGAAAAAAAACCCATCACCTTCTAAAATCAACTTTAACTTCCTTTAAGCATACCCTAAGCATCTTGTACCTGGGTTTTTATATTTGTTGCAGTTATTCTAATCCTGCCCCTTTCTCTACACAGAATGAGCAGTTTTGCCTTTCAAAAATAGGAATCATATGGCTTTTGTGTTTTGCGACCTAACTTAGGCTGACATGTCCTTTACTACCTGTAAAGTCCCATGTCTGTTTGGGCCAAGCGTGGCCACCATCACCTGTCCCCTGTGATAGCACTTCAAGTTTAAAGGGATAAGCCATCTGCCCAGAGCATCATGACACCTCACCTTAATCAGTATTCAATAGCTTTTGACTGTGGGAGGCATGTGGCTTGCATGTTTGTCTCCCAGCCTGGCCTTGGATCTTTCTATTGCTTAACAGAATATCCCCTTCTGCCAAAATGTCTCTTGATACCAGTTTTCCTGTGGGAGCCCCACTTTTTAAGGAGACTGGCTGACCTTTTAGGGTAGGGTGACAGCATAGTCTTCTTACAGAAGCCTAAGATTGATGAGTAGCCATTCTCTAGATCAGTAAAGGACATTATTATTCAATATTAAGAGAAATCTTACATCGTAACTTTAAGGAAAATTTTGTCATTTTGAATCTTAGACTGTCTTTGTAAGAAGCTCATCTTATCAGCAGGGGATCCCATCTGACTTATTATGTAGACCAGGCTGATCTAGAATTTACAAAGATCCACCTGTCTCTGCTTTCTTTGTGTTGGGATTAGGGCACTTGCCAGCACCACCCTGCTCAAATATTTTATCTCAATTCCAGATCATTGGAACTCAAAACTTTCAAACAAAAATCAAGCACAGAAACAAGAAAACTCTTTAAGTTTTTTGGCCAGTTGTTCCATCTCATACTGCAACATTGAAGCCCTGTCCATAATTCTGTGGAATTTAGTTGTTTCTAAAATGTATCAGTGGGCCTTTTTCAGAAAAAGCTGACATCTTGTAGCCAAATAGCTTTGAACTCCAGCTGCTATGGACTTACTACTTTCTGTTGGTAAGAGTTCTTTTTCCTCCTCTATTTTCATTGTTTTTAACAGCATTATGTCCTTCAGTTCCTTCCCTACTTAAATTCATTTCATTCTGAACTTTTGTAGAGAAAGCACAGAAAACAATGATCGGCACTGAACACACTGTAACCGGATTCATAATAACAACAAGCAAAATGAAGCCAGAAAAGATCCAGAGCTCTCTGCCATGGTGTTTTCTATTTTAGCTGTAGTTGTAGGTCTAGCTCTTTCCAGTGTGCTTTACCTGTAGCTATACCTGTAGGCTTTAGGTCTAGGCCTAGCTCTTTCTAGGATGCTTTTAACCCCGTAGCTGTGCCTTTAGCTTTTGGTTCAAGAGAGACCATAGCAGCCTCCATCCTCTACCCTCTGTCAGCTTTGTTGGAAGGCAGCAGCATCTCTTAAGAAAGCCAGGCCTTTGAAATGCATTCAGCTTTGGTTTCCTGCTCTTTGGCTAAGAAACCATCTTTCACTCAGGACTTGTCAGGCTGTAAACTTAGATTTAAGCCCCATGTTGGTTCACCATTATGTTGTATAATGAAGAATTATTCTTTCTATATTAATCAATACCATAAATTGTTAAGGCAGTAGTTTTCTTTAACCAGCTAGTTCCCCAATGACTGACACAGAGAGACCATAATTTATTTTTAAGCTGTAAGCACTAAGCTGGGAAGATTCTGAGCTACTCTAATCCTAGAACCTTTAAAACCTACATAAAAACTAATCATTTGCCGACCCGATGACTCCTGGGGCGGCTTCTGCCCCATAAGTCTGTTCCTACAGCCATGTGCTCAGTGCCATCTTCTTTCTCAGCTATGTGCCCAGCGCCATCTTCTTTCTCAGCCATGTGCCCAGCACCATCTTCTTTCTTAGCCATGGAGCCAGCTATCCACCCAGGGCCCATGAACACATCTGTCTTCTTTCCTATCTCCTGGTGAAAAGCTTTTCTCTCTTCACTTCCCAGAGTTCCTTTCTCTCTACTAAGAAGTCCTGCTTCCCTTCCTGTCCTTCTGTCCAGCTGATTGGCCAATTAGCTTTTTACTGTCAGCTGCTACATCCACACAAGACATTCCTTCACATATTAGATCCCAGACCAGATAGAAAGGGACAATTTTAGGAAAGCTGGCAAATATGCATGAGTTTAGTTAGTTGACTTAGATAAGGGGATTAGCTTGGTTCACAGTGTTGCACTGATATTAATTTTCTGCTGTTAATAAGTATTCCATGCATATATATGTCATTTGAGTTATGGAAAGCAGAGTGAGGGTACATGGGAATGGGTAGTTCTGAAACTTTTCAATAAATCAAAACCAATATCAAACTAGAAAGTTAAATATAAAAAAATGTACATAATAGGGGCAATATTTATGAACAAGCACTTTTTTCACTTTACATCTAGTGACCATTTCCTCACTGTTTTGGATTGCCCTTTCTCAGTTTCCATTGATGAATATTCTCTGGTGCTACCGTATGGACTCATGCCATCCAGCATTCTCTTTTGTCTTTCCTTACTTTCTTCATCCCTTTATTGCTTATATACTATTCAAAAGTTCTTCTGAGATCTAGACTGAATATCCACCTGTTCCCAATATTCCTGATCCACCTGAGTCAGACTCAGGCTGTCCTTAGATGATTGTTTCTCTTTTTCTCTCCTCTGGCTGTATCATCTAAGTCTAACTCAGTTCCCCATCTCAGCAGATAGCCTCACTGTCAACCCTGAGGCCCCCTGTAGAAATCTCAGTTCCACTAATGTAAATGACTCAACCACCTAAATCATTTTCAAATTTTGTCATCTCTTTTCTACCCCCACAGCCAGATCCCTGTCATCTCTTATCTACAATAATTCAATAGCCTCCTAACTGGTTTTTCTGCTTCTGGTCTCCTTCCTCTGTCTCAGCTTAATGACTGGTGCCAGAGATTATTCCAAAGCACAAATCATGATGACGGCATTTTAATAACTCTGACTTTTGGAGAAAAGCCTAACCTTCATGACATGGGACAAAAGGTCTGTTTCAAAGCTAGTTCCAGGTAACCCGTTTAGCTTTATCTGTGCCAGACAGTCCACTATTTCCAACATCATAAGTACTAGCTGTTCATGACTACTTCCCAAATACAAGAGCGCTTTCTCACCAGCAAGCCCTCACATAGGCTGTCCCTTAGGCCAAAAATAACTGATATCTTCCAGATTTAGGTAAAAAAAAAATGCCCTCTCTTTTTCAATCCTTCTTCAACACTATCGGTCAGTTAGTTATTAAGCATTCTTGTTCTATTTCCCTAGTAAAATATTTACCAACTGTGATTATTCTCATTTTTCAAAGTGTGAAAAGCGAAAGGCTATAGTCTAGGACCTCCTGTTGTATTTATCAATAAAGTACAAAAATAAAGAACCTAAAGGATATGTAAATTGGTGGGTGGGTGCTAAGAAAGTGGTATGTGGATGGAAGCATGTGTTAAATGGTGGGTAGGACAGATTGGTAGGTGGGAAAATGAGTGTCTAAGTTTGATTTCTATTGTGATAAATACTATGACAAAAGGAAGTTGGGGAGGAAAGGGCTTATTTGGCCTATACTTCCACATTGCTATCAATCACGAAAGAAAACTAAGGCTGGGACTCGTGGCAGGAATCTGTGGCATGGCAGGACTCATCATGGCAGAACTAAATCACAGACTATGCAGGAGTTCTGCTTACTCATTGGCACCTCTTGGCTTGCTCAGTCAGCAGCTGGCTTATACAAACCAGGACCGTCTGCCCAGATGTGGTGTCACCTCCAGTGGGCTGAGCTCATCAATCATTAATCAAGAAAATGTTCTCAAAGACTTGCCTGTAGTCCAAGTTGATGGGGGAATTTTCTCAGTTGACGTTCCCTCTTCTCAGATGACTCCAGCTTGTGTTAAGTTGACAAGAAATTAACCAAGACAATGAGAATGCTGATGAGTTAGAGGCTAGTTACATGGTGGGTGAGAGGAATGGATGGTTGGTGGCTAGGGATCAGAGGGTATCATATCAATGGATATAGAATGAAAATAGAAGGCAAGTGAAACGAAATGATGGTGGAGAAGGATGAATGAGGGGTACCAAGTAGGAGCATGGATCTTGGATATGAAATATCTCCTACAAAGGCTCATATTTTGAAGGTTTGGTCGACTGTTGGTAACACTATTAAGAAATTATTATATTATGAGGTCACTAACAAAGAATTGATTAATCTATTGATGAGTTCATAGCTGGTTGGGTTATTTGGACATGTGTCCTTATTGGAGGAAATAGTTCACTTAGAGTATGGCTGAGGGGTCTATATTGTTCCAAACTCATTCTACTTTTCCTGGTTCATGGCCACCATATGGTAAGCAAGTTTCCTACACCATACCCTTTAATGACAATGACTGTACCTAAAAGCAGCGGAACATCTAATCATGGGTTGGAATCTTTGAAACCATGAGGACAAGTACATCTTTCCCTCTTTAAGTTAATTTTATCAGATGGTTTGTCACTAACTTAAGAGTAGGTTGGTTGGGACAGTTATTATAATATCAGGATGGATGTTGTGAAGGTAACTGATAGGTAGGTGACTGCATGAGTAAAGAGTGGAACTTTGACTTGCTGTCAAGAAAAATCTTAGATGAAAGTAGAAAGCCTCATCAAAGAGTCCTGGGTCCTGAGTCATGTGGTTGGAAGTAGGTTCAACACCAGCTCATGCTCCAGCTTCTCAGATGTGCTGTTTAGTTTTTGTCAGCTCGACAAAAACAGAGTCATCTGGGAAGAAGGAGCCTCAATTGAAAAATTGCCTCCATCAGATTGGCCTGTGGGCATTTTCTTGATTTATGATCAACCTAAGAAAGCCCAGTTCACTGTGGGTGGTGCCACTGCTAGGAAGGTGGTCTTGGGTTATATAAGCAAGCAAGCCACTTATGAGCATTCCTCTGTTCTTTCTGCTTTAGTCTTGCCTCCTGGTTCTTGCCTTGACTTCCATTATGATAGATCGTGACCTGTAAGATGAACTGAATCATTTCCACCCCAAATTGGTTTAGGTTAGTGATCCATCACAGCAACAGAAAAGTGAACCAGAACACCAGCCCATGTTAGAAGTCTTGAAAACAGGGACCTGTGCTGGTCATCAATACCCTCTAGAGTTTACCATAGTTCCTACCTCACCCAAAGCAGAGGTTTGGTTGGTGCTTATTGGATGGAATTCAGTTATTTTCAACATACTTCCTCTAGTTTCTATAAGTACTGCGTGCTAACCGATTACACCACTGGAACACTTGCTTTCCTTTAGTTTCAAGAAACATGGATCTTAAAGAGATGTCCCTCTTGTAGTTTCAGGGATGGTTCTGGCCTGCTTGCTCTTGGTTTTCCTTTCCCTTTCCAGAGCACAATTCTTGTTATACGCAAACCTGTTTTAGATTAAGTTAGTTATGCTAGCTTGACAGCTCTTGACCCAAAATGCTGAAGTGCAAGTATTGGGAATTTGTCAACTGTTGTCAGTGTTTTCCACAATATGAATGGGAACCACATATTTATCTTTAAGAAATCTACCAGGCAACCCACAAGTCAAATATCATGGCTTTGAGCTGGAATTACATTCTCTTTGGCAAAAGTCGGGGGAAAACTTCAGGCTGTGCTGATTACACCCGATCCATTGTTTTATAGCTCTTTGTTGAATGAGAGTGGGAGAGAAAATAAATTATTTGGTAATGGCTGTAGGTTGGTTACAGAACCCTTCACAATATGTTGATCACATGGGAAACATCTATCTCCTTATGGTCCTTCAACTCAGCTGGCCCACCCTCCTTGCTCAGACCACCCAGCCATTTCAGGCCATAGGTGGGTGGCCTGCTCTGCTGCAGCCTCTGTTCTGTCACCAATCCCAGCCCTGCAACCAGAGCTTACAGACACATAATTTGGTGACTACATCTGATTTGACTCCATGCGGTGTTTGGAAATCTCCACACTCTCCTCTCTTTTCTCATGCATTACATACCCTTTACAACCTCCTCAACTGAGAGATAATGTCCTTACCTCCTCGTCTCTGCTCATCTCAGCCCAAGTTTGTCCTCTCTCTTACCTCCATCCTGTAGGGAAGATAGGTCTGACTGTGATCCAAAAATCGGGTAGACTCCCAGGTCCCCAACATGTGAGGGACCTTCATGAGTCAAATAGCACTTGTAGACAGTGAGAGTGGAACAGATGGAATCATCCCAGTTAAAAGTATCTTGTCTGCTCTTGTTCCTTAAAGGAACACCTTGGCCAGTAGGTTAGTATGTGCTGGTGCTGATTGGAAATGTGGAACATCAGGCTCTCTCTAGACCTCCTCAATGGGAATCTATATTCTAACAAGGTCCTTGGAGGATTCATATGCCCTTTAAAACATGGAAATAACCAGGGGCCAGATGACTTAGCCAGTAACTCAAAGGCTCGCACCAGCTCTACAATGTCTTACCATCTTTCTATCAACAAAACTTGCCCCCACACTCCAATAAATTACCACCCCAAGAAGCATCTTTAATGTAAAAACACAAAACAAACCCAAACCCTCTATGTTTATACCTTCATAACATTTTGTTTTCCACCATAAGCAAAGCAGACATGCAACATACCTAGGACCAAGGAGAGGGGATAATAAAAAGATCAACTTTAATGGAGTGAAGGGGAGGTGCAGAAAAGGAGGAACAGGATGAATATCTGGCTGGGAGATGGAAGAGATGCAATGAAGTAAAGAAAGAGAGCTGAGAGGGTATGAGCAGGCCCTGTGGGAAGAAATAAAGGAATGACTCTCCCCTAAAATTCATATTGAAACACTAATGTCCAGCACCATGTTTGGATGTAGGGTCTTTAAAGAGGAGCAAATGAAGGCTGCTAAGGCTGATGCCTGAGCCAAAAGAGGAAGTTCAGACATACAGAGAGGCACTAGGGAGGCACACTAACAAAAGACCATGCACGGGCTCTGGAAGAAGGTGGCCACCTGTAAGGCAAGGTGGGGGAAGCCTTGGGAGGAAGCACCTTGACTGACATCTTGATCTCGAACTTCTAGCTTCCAGACCCGTGGGAAACCTCACTTCTGTTTTCTGAGCCTTTGCTCAGTGGCACTTTGCTATGGTGTCTTCAGTAATTTTCCACCTTTGCATGCTCAGTTGTTTTACTTAGAGCTAGCCACCAGGAAACATGCCACCTCTATTAGTAGGTGTTCTCTCCTCCACACGGGAAGCCTGCTTTCCCTCCCCACTGAGTATTGAGAACAAATGTAGGGCTGGCTGACCCCAGAACAAAAGCCTCCCCTCCCCAACATTCCTTCTCATGCACTTTTGCACATGCCCCATAAAATTGCCTACACCGTTATTGCTGACTGCAAGGGTCCTGTAAACTGGGAGAAGTCAAAGTGCTCCCCAATAAAAATACCTAACAATTCCACGGCACCTATTTTGTTCTGACACTGCTTGGAGCTCTGTATGTCCATGAAGCTGCTGAGGCTTGTGAAATAGACCCCTGCACTGGTTTTCTGCAGTGGATACTGTAATGCCTTCCCCCAGGTCGGGAGTCAAACACTTTTCCTTTCCTTCTCTACCCACTTCCTTCAAGGGCTTTTTGCAGATAGCCCTGGGCTCAAGGCCTCTTTAGGAATGGTTCAGTTCAAGAGAGTCAAGAATACAATGACTGATCAAGACAGAGACACCATCAGTATCCCAATTCTGTGTAACCCTAGGACCGAAAGGGAGGGCTGTTGCCATTTTGGTTGAGAGTCAAGCATACCTCCCCCTTTCCCTTGGTGAGACTTGGCATTGGCCGTTACAGGAGCATCGATCCCAAGAACACGAAGCCTGACAAACTCCCTGACTGCTTTTCTTCAGCTCAGCCAGCTACCCAAGCAGAGGAGCCATCCACACAATACTCTTAAAAACAAAGAAGTCCTGAGAGAGATCACATAATTGGCTCAAGTTCACACCATTAACAAGTAACAAAGCTGAGACCTGAGGCTGGAAGCCTGGTCCCAGAATCCATACATGGAACCACAAAATCGTGCCCAGTGGAAGGCCAAATGCCCAACTATGCTTTGATGAAATGTGACCCAGAGGAAGGGCAACCTGCTCTGTTCTTTCTGTCTCCCTGCAAGTCTATTAGGAACAAGTGAAATGGATTTCCCCAGGGGTCCAGCTGGGCATTGCTTTCCTGGGAGTCTGTCAGAGGGACCACCTATGGAGGCTTGCCCAACACCTGCAGTCCAGGTAGGTGGCTCTTTCTGGGCCAGAGGATGGGAAGGTGGTCCTCTTCTCTAGCCCATCCCTCCCTGCTGCTTCCCATCTCACATAGTCACACAGAATAATTGCTCTTCTGTAGAAAGGACTTGAATCAGCATCCCTCTGCTGAGAGTGTTAGTGACAGGTGATTGCATCAGGACACTGAAGCAACAGCCAGGGCCCGGTGCCTATGTTATTTACTGGTCTATCATGTATAATTTCCAGGTTTAATTTTATCTTCACAAACTTACAGGTGCAAAATGCAGGATAAAGTTCTTTAAGGGACCCCCGTGAGAAGCCAGGCTCCACTTGTCCTCCCTCTACGCACCCCCAAGAGCTCTCAGGGTGGCTCACTCAAATTAAATCATTATTGAGGAGGAATAATCCTGGTAGGTTCAGAAAATCAGTTTTAAATTCAGCCTGCTAGCAAAATTCTGAATGTATTTACTTTCTAGATTTCATTTCTCCATCCATATTAAAGCTCCGTGGCATTATCAATTATGGGTTTATTGCAAAGCACAATAGGATTCAATCTGGAAGACGCCTCAGGGTATGTCTTAGGAGGACGATAAAGCTAATAGTAATGGGTCTACAACTTCTAAGGCTAATTTCCACAGTTACAAATTTCATAAATAAATAGAAGACATGTCAGTTTTCAGTCACCCAGCTTGAGGTCGCTCAGACTGATAACAGGGCCCGCTATCAACCTCAGATCCGAGCTCCTGGTAGAAATTTGTTGTGATGGTCTGATATTTCTTGTTTCTTGGATCACCCAAAGAAGCAGAACGATGAGCAGTGCAGATAGAGTCTTCCTGAGTGCCCCTGCTGGTCCTGCTTCTGGCACCTGGCTGTGAGTTGGTTTGGGTGAGAATGGATGCAAAAAACACAGCTCCACTCTGGAATCTGGGTATGCAACAGCTCAGAATTCAGCAAACTTCAGTGACACAGTGAGATCACTGTCATGCGTTGATGCTACTGTGTTAAAGACAGGCTCACAGTGAGATCACTGTCATGTGTTGATGCTACTGTGTTAAAGACAGGCTCCAGGACACAGACACACACAGAAAGAGAGGGGGTAGGAGAGAGAGGAGGGAGGGAGGGAGGGAGGGAGGGAGGGAGGGAGGGAGGTTGGAGCTGTGTGTGGTACACACTAGGGCCTCCACTATCCTTCGGGGAAAAGGAGATGGTAGTGGATGAGGACAGGTTCTTCTGTCGCACTCCCTTGCTACTTCTGGCAAGTATCTTGTTCATGTGCATGGCTCCTTTCCTTCCAGTGCTGGTGCTAGTGTCCAGCACCCTTACCCTGCCTTCTGTGTGCTATCAGATAGCCAGGGACAGAGTTGCCGTCTCTGGCATACTTTGGCAAGTGGTTCTGTTTCTTGTAATGCCATATGTCTTCGGAGGTGGCAGCATCCTAGCTCAAGTGTGTGCCTTTCTCCTTTCTGCATCAGGACCTCCCTGGGAAAGGGAGGTCTTTCTTGGCCACAGCAGAACTATTTCTTAGGAACTCCAAGTTAGCACCTACAGGCTCACTTTTCAACCAGTAAAGACAGGAACCAGGGGTAAATGTGCCTGATTTCCTTCTTTCAGGTGAACAAATCCAGAAGCATTCTGTATACCTTGCATGATGTCCTGGCAGGGCAAATCCTGGGTACCTGTCTCATTACTCTTATACTTCCACTAGTTTTACCCTTTCATTTCTCCCTCTCCTTGCTCCTACTCTCTGGGTCCCAGGGACTGCTTGTCAAATAAATGCCCCATGCCCAAGCCTTGGCCTTAGGTTCTGCTTCCCAAAGAAAAAAACTAAGACAAATGCATATCGTGGGATTTGTTCCTTTGAGTAAGATAAAGGCAGGGCATCGTCCAATAGCTCTTGTTAAAATGCACACATATAACTTGGTGGGGGAATACACGTTCTTTCCTCTTTCCTAGTCACATGGAAGTTCTACCAGGGGAGTTATTTGTCACCTGGGAAGGCAGAGAGAGAGGAAAGCCAAGAGATGGAAGATTATTGATGGTGGGTAGAGGGGTGCCTGGGAGCAGGGCAAAAGAGACTCTAGGGAACCAGGATTCAACAGGAGTGACAGAAGCAAGGGCAGGCAGCAGGCAGCATGCCCTAAGTTTTGTGTGTGTGTGTGTGTGTGTGTGTGTGTGTGTGTGTGTGTGTGTGTTGTATTCACTGGTATAGAGGGACCCAGCTGCTAGGCAGCATGAAGATACCCCCGCAGAAGAGAAGGGCTTGGGTCCTAGGGATGTGGGCTGGCATAAAACCTCAGTGACAGCTCTTGTGTCTGGGATGTGACTTTCACTGGACACAGCTCCTGTCCTCAGAAGTGACCCCTGAATACCCACAGGGCCCAAGAGACTCTACAGTCACTGCTTTCTCCATTGGGGCAGATAAACAACACAGAGAGTAGTTATTAGATATCTTAGGAGCCTCTCGAAAGTCAACTCAGTCTGAAAACAGCACCTATTAATAATGGCTGACATTTCTTAAGAGCTTACAGCATGTTAGGAACTGCTCAAAATTCTTTGCTCTGCATTAGCTGGTTAATCCTCTTGAGAACCTCATGCGGTAGGTACTCCCTGTCCACAGATGAGGGGACTGAGGTACACTGTGGGTGAATTGGTTAAAGGCATTCAACTAGAAAGCACTATGCCAGCACTGGATACTATATAAAATATGAACATGACAAGGTGTTTCCTTGGCACTTTAGAGATGGAGATGCCATATGAGACACATTTCTGGCATTCCAGGATTGTAACATTTATTGAGTGAGACAGACATTTACACACATAACAAAAATATGAAGCCAAATGAGATAAACCCCTTAATAGCCTCAAAGGCACCATCTTCTACTAAATAGTTGCTGATTCTATGGCTTGTGTATCATTCCAGCTTTTACAGGAACAGGTTCTTGGAGGCTCCAGGGCAGAGGTATGTGGGGGTCCCCAAGAACCAATAGTGTTAGGTGATGTCTTAATTCAGCTGAAGCTATCCTGTATCAGTCCTGCTGGGGACTGGTCTATGATTCACATTTAGGGCTTTCTGTTGAATTGTTCTTCGTCATTCTTGTTTATCTTGTAGATATGTTAGTCTTTCATTCGTTGTTCATTCTCGAAGTCCATGTTACTTCCCCTCCCCCAACTCCTATCTGCATTGTGATTGACAGCTGACAGCGTAGGTGATCTTGCCAAGCCTACTTACTAGGGCCCCACGATGCCCACATCATCCCAAGTCGTCAGCAGCAGGCTAAGGAACCCTGCCTATTTTCCAGCTTCAGGTTAAATAGATCACCTGCCTTACAGTGGTGGGATAAACTGCATAAGCTTTTTTTTTTGTAAGCTGTGCTAAACCAATCAGAGCCCGTCTTTAGGAAACTTGAAACAAAAGGAGTGGTTTTGTTCCTACTTATAGTCAACAAAGAAACTTGCCAGGGGCATTCAGAATTGGAATTGAGTGCTTCTGATAGGCTTTGCATAAGGGATAGAAAAAAAAGAAACCCTTGAATTAAAGAAGCTATGTGACCCTGTATTAGTTATTTTTCTGTTGCTGTGATAAAATATCATGAGCAAGGAAACAAGGAAGAAACCATTTATTTCAGCTTATGGCTCCTGTGGGATAAGACTCCATGGCATGGCAGCTGGTATAGGAAGCTGTGAACTTGTATCTTTAAACCATAAGCACCAGGCAGAGAGAGCAAACTGAAAGTAGAATGAGGCCTTAAAGGGCTTTCTAAGCTCACCTCTAGTGACATACTTCCTCCAACAAGGTGACAGCTCATACATTTTCCTAAAGAGCGCCACCAAATGTGGGCCAACTGTTCAAATACATGAACCTATGGGGCACATTCTCATTCAAACCACCAGAACTCCTGAAAGATGGAGTGAGTTTCTCTGTTTGTCAATTTTCACTCTGGTTTCCACATTCCCTGCTCTTTTCATGGCATAAAGAGAGATCTGTGCATGCACAAAACATGATCTAGTTCAAGGTGGATGCTTTTCCTCACAGATAGAATTACATACTACTTTTTAGACTAAATAAAATAAACTGTTATGCTCTACTATGCAAGCAAATGATAAGGAAACACATTAAAGAAGAAGACAATGGAATTTGCATAATATATGGATGTGATGTTTTCATCTAAGATGTACAAAGAATAGATACAAACACAGAAAGTCTGCAGTGAGAGTTTAGAATCCAATGGGTCAAGGGGCATTAATGAAAAAAAATTCACAAAAGAAAATACTAGCGTAAAGTCATGCCTAAGAAAACATTAAACTTCACATTTTACAATTGAATTTGCTCACTCAAACATGTAGAAGTATTTACTGAGTACCCTCTATCTGCCAGATTTGGGGATTATGGAATTGAATCTGTCATAGATGATGCCCCCAAAGTGCTTAAGGCCTAGACACGGGGAGAATGAATTAAGCAGACAATAACAATAACACCTAGACAGTTGGGGGAAATGTAGCAAGATAATATTACAAAAATTAGTACATGCTGAAAATGAAACTCCCGAGGTGCCGGAATCAAATAAAAAAGTTAAACCAGAATAATAAACTCATGAATTGATGCTGTACCATCCAGGGAGTCTATCAGAAAGACTACAGGCCTTAGGCCGTTGAGGTCAGCATATAAGCAGGGCTATGGAGTCAGAAAATGCTCTTGAGCCCTCATCAAAATGGAAGGATGAAACTGGAGATTAAATGAAGTTGGGGGGGGGGGTCTAGGTAAGAGACCTTCTGTTTTTTATTTGTTTGTCTCTTTGTTTTTTTTTTTAATGGGGCAGAAGCTGTCATGGAAGGGAATCATGAGATCCAGTTTCTTTATATACCTGTCCTCCTCTCTCTGTGAGAGATGACATATATAGATATATAGATACAGATATAGATACAGATACGGATATGGATACGGACACAGATATAGATATAGATATAGATATAGATATAGATGGGATAGTGTTTGCATATGAGTGTGGAGGGCAGATGTCTATGTCAGGTATCTTCCTTGATCATTTCTTACTTTGGTTTGTGAGATAGTGTCTTTCTACCAACTCTGGGGCTCATCAGTTTGCTAGGTTGGCTGGCCGATTAGCACCAGAGATCCGGCTGTCTCTGGCTTCCCCATGCCTGACTTTTATGGGAAATCTGAACTCAAGTTCTCACGCTTGTGCTGCAAGCCACTTAGCAAACAAGCCATTAGCCATCCCTCTTCCTTCCTTTCTTTGTATCCCAACCATGAGTTGAGCAGCTTAGCTCTGTCATATGCTCCCTAGTATGATGTGCTTTTGGTCCTCAAACAATGAGGTCATCCAATCAGGGACTGCAACTTCCAAAACTGTGAGCCAAAATAGATCGTTTCCCCTGATTAGAATATTATCCCAGACATTTGCTACAGTAATAGATTGCTGACTAATGCATATTATAAAGGTAACACAAAGTTAGCTTTCATCTCATTAGTCTGTGATCGTTGCAAGTGTCTTCTTCTCTTTTCCCAGGGCTATAGATGGTAAGTAAAAAGCCCCTGTAAGAATTCTAAACTCTATGGGATGTGAATTTACACAACTTTTTAAATACAGGAGTTCCTCAAGCCACAAAATGCCAAAATGTGTTAGGGAATGGACAACATTACCTATGAAGTAGATTTTTCATAAAGGAAAGAATAAGGGGTCTTTTCTGGATTCCGTGGGATTCAAAAGAAATAAACTAATGCAATCTGTGCTCCTTGGATCAAGTTCTGATTTGAACAAAACCACAAAAACTGACAAACAAAAAAACCCCACTTTTTGGAAAAAATGGAAATGATTGGGGATTATATTATGTTAAGGAATTATCCTTAATCTTACTAATTTGTGCGATAATGGCAATATGTTCATACTTTGTTTTTATTATATAAAAATCACACTCTAAAAGTTTTAAAGTTCTTTTAAGAGATACACATTGAAGCAGAGTCATTTGTCACTTAATTATGGGGTTATGATCTGGGAAACAGATTGTTAGGTGACTACTACTGTGTAAATGTCATGGAGTGTACCAACCCAAACCTAGGTCATATAGCACAATCACCAAAATCATGTGACCTTCTGATGTAGTCGAAAGACTCAATAAACACAAGAAGACATAAGAGGCTGGGGACAGAGTAGCAAGACATCTGGCTGTTTTGCAAACTTTTTTTTGCAAAGAGAAGGAGTACACCTTAAATTAATTAAAGAAATAATGATATGGTAAATACATAATCCAATAATGTGGCTGCTTACTTCATCAGTAAGTACTCCGCACAGAGCTGTACATGCTGTATTTGTGTGTGGTTTGTAGGACAGAAAGCCTCTTTATTACAATATCCCCAGAAACATAAGCAATGAATTACATGATGACATTATGATGGGGAAGACATTGGTAGGTAATAGAAGTTCATTTGGAGGCTGTTTTATTGCACTATATTTTTAAAGCTATATTTGTTTTTTCTTATATGTGTGTGTGTCTCAGCATGCAGGAATGTGCACCATGCGCACGCCTGGTGTCCACGGAAGTCAGAAGAGAGAGTCAGCTTCCCTGGAACTGGAGCTAGAAACAGTTTTGAGCTGCCATGTGGGCACTGGGAATTGATTCTAGGACTTCTGGAAGAATAACAAACTTTCTTAGCAGCTGAGCCATATCTCTAGCCCCTTGTTAGCATGTATTAGTTGCAATAAATTGTGTGTCCCAGCACAGCATTTCCATGCATATATCATATACTTTGGTTATATTCACCTCCTCCTATCATGGTCTCTCTCTACCTCCTGATGACGGACCCTCTTTCTCTTCCGAAACTAGTTCCCTTTTACTTAAAAAAAAAAAAAATCCAGACTGTACATATGAGAAAAAACAGGTGGTATTTGTGTTCTGAATCTGGTTTATTTCTGTTAACAAGGTGATCTGCAGTTTGGTCTCTTTTCCCCAGAGCAGGATTTCTTTCTTTCTTTTTTTTTTTTCCTTTATGGTTGAATCATTTTCCATTGTGCATCAATACTAGTTTCCTAAAGGACACTAAAAGCCACTAAAGGACACCTTAGCTGAAGCTGAAACTTGGCTATCTGAAGAGTGCCACAATAAATATGACTGTTTAGGTATCTCTATTATAAAAAAACAATTCACTTCCATTATGATCTTCTGGGACCATGGAGTCTGTGTCTGTCGTTGGCAAAAGTGTTGCATGACGTATGACTGTATTTAAGAATGTATGTAATTCCGGGCCGGGTGAGACACTACAGGAGGCTTTACTAAGAGAGACTATTTATAGAGAATAGTCAGAGTGTAGGGAAACCAATCAAGTATTTTGAAGCACCTCAGAGGTACATGAGTTTCCAGTCATTGGGGTCTTAAGGAACAGCGAACGGAGGAGTTACTGAGGTTTGAAGAGTGCTATTTATTTCTGTAGAAGGTGTCCTGACAGAAGCTGTGGGCTTCAGTGGGAAAACCCAGTTACTGCCAAGTCTTGACTCGTTTGATCTTCTGTTAGATCGTTCCATCATCCAAACCCAACTGAGAGCCGGAGATTTCACATTCTCAAGAAAATAGAAGGCCAGGGAAAGCGACAGGGCCAAAAGAAAACTATTCTTCCCAGGATAAAATATGAGGATGCCTGAGATCTATTTTAAAGTACCTTAGGGGGGAAAACAGATGAGGCGAACATGACATATGTTAACAATTGTTAAATCCAGATGGAGAATTTGCACGTTTGCTATAGGAGTTTTTCTACTTTTCCTTATATTTGAATTTTCATAACAAAAAGTAAAACGAAAGTGAGAGTAAAATAAATACAGACGTTTCAAACAAAGTCTGAAAGAATTTACACGCATGATACTAACTGAAAGAATTACTAGAGGATTTACTTCAGAGATGAAACCTAGGAACGAAACCCAGAAGGCAGCTGTAGGAGACGAAAAGCAACGATGAGGGATGAACCTGGATAAACATGTGAGTAAATCTAAGTGAGCGCTAGCCATAAAATGGCTAGAGATTACAGATCAGTGTGGGAGGCTCTACTGCAGATGAAGACACAGAAAAGAGGACAGAAGAGGAAAGAAGGGGAGGGAGGCGTCTTAAAGAAAAGAAGGCAATGGGTGAGCTGAAATTTAAAGGTCAGAAAGGATTTCTTGAAGAGGAATCTGAAGGAAGGGAGAACTCAGGCTGAAGGCATAGCACCAGAAGGCGGAGACAGTTCCAAGGCTATCCTGCTTTTGCTATATCTGGCAGCGAGATGTCCCTTTGGGGGATGGAGGAAGTAAGTACATAGGAGCCATAACCCATGGAGTCTGTGAAAACGCAGATGTGAAGGGTCTCAAGTTCAAGGCTGGAAGACAATGCAGAATTTTATACATGAAAAATGACCTGACTAGATTTGCATTTTCAAAATGAAACTCGAGCTGACATTTGGAGGACTGATTGAAGAATTCAGAGGGGAGGCAGCTCGTAGTAGTCAGGATGCTGCTTTGCCTCAATCAAGGTGAGGCAAGAGCAGATCTTATCTAAGGCAGTAGCACTGGAGATGGAGAGGGAACTGATTCAAGAGATAGTAAAGAGGTCAAATGATGAAGACACATTGCTTGATTGGAGGTAGGATAGTAAGGAATGGCTGTTGCCTTTGCCTGGGTATCCATGGAATCATGGGACTGACAACCTGTGAAAGAGAAAATTGGGAGGAAAGATGATAACTCAGTTCTGTTCATATCTAAATGTTGGGGTCTGAAGCTATGAATTAGGGTGGAGCCATATACATCAAGCCTACTTCTGGCTGTGGAGAAAACAAGCAGAGGGCCAGACAATCCTTGCCTAAACGTATATGAGGAAAGAAAAACATTTCCAGAGCATTCTCCTGTCATAGTCTTCTGTGTTCCTGGCTGGAATGAATTAGGTCTTAGTGACATTCAAGACTCAGAGGCTGAGGAAAATGGGGGAGAAAATTGTTGTAATTGGCTTAGGTAAATTTGTGTCCAATTCCTAAGGAGGGTGTTCTGCTCTCAAATAAAATTGGATTTTTGTTAGCAAAAAAAGGGCGGGGTAGGTGAGCTAGACAAACAACAAAGCATGCTGTTACCACATAATTACACCAATCAAGGCTGTGTTTTGTGGGGCCAGGGAAATAGCCTACTATAAGATGTTCAACCTTGAAGCCAAGAGGTTGGAAGCAGGAGATCTCCTCCCTCCTGGCCAGCCTGAGGACTGTCCAGAGTTTGATTTCAGAGCAGGCCACATGTGATTGGAGAATAAAAGCCAAGAGCAACAGAAAGCTTCTGGCCTCAATAGATTATATTGGGACCTAGGACCATGTTTAAAGTGCAGATGGAAGTTTGGTGGGCTTCCCTGGACAGATTTGGGGACGTAGAGGACATCAATGAAAGGAGACCCTGTCACCATTAGGAATTCTCAGATGTGGCTAAAAGAAACCATTTTTAAAGGAGGAAGAACTTTATTTCATGTATGGGTTCAGAGGGCTTGAGTCTCATCGTGGTAGGGAAGCTGTAAAAGTGGCTTGGTGCTTATGGGTGGGAATGGGAGACAATTGGTCACATCATGATAGTCAGGAAGCAGAGAGGCCAGAGTCAGAAGACTCATGACTAGTAATTCAGTTTTGCCAACTAAGGTTCCAAGTCCCAAACCCTCCGTAACTTCCCAAACAGTGCCCCCAGCTGGGGACAAGGTCTTCAAATACATAAATTTGTTGGAGATACTTCATATTCATCCATCCATCCATCTGTCCATCCATTCATACATACATACATACATGCATACATATATACACACATATATTTATGTTATATGGAGATACTAATGACTCTCTAACTACCATATGGCTGTAGTATACCTTATGTGAGAATTGTCAAGAACTTAAACAATTATTCTGATAGTTAAAGAGAAGATGAAGTATTGGTTAACACTCAGAAACAACCTTAAATGCAGATAAACTTTGGTGTCTTTTTTCCCTCTTTAAATTGTCTTGAGTTGAGTTTATGCCACTTGAAGCGAAACTATTCTTGACTAATAAATGCAAATGTCTAGTATCCTTTGGGTTATGGGGGGAAGATGTAATGCATGCTAAGAAATCATTCCTAAAGGATGCAATGCTTTCCAGCTTTCGTCTTGCTCTGAATGTCAATTTCAATCACTCATTCTGTGCTCAGGTTCTTACCTTCTGGTCTTTGTTGTGCTTGCTCATCCAGGACACGAGTCTGGTCCTCAACCCAAGCCAGATGGGAATCAATTTCATGGCTGCTACCTCCCTGCCTTGACTGCTCTGCACAATTGTCTCAGAATCCCTCACAACACTAGCTGGCTGGTCTTCATTATAGAAGAAATACCTTGAGGTAGAGTAAAGATGGTATCTTTCATGCACTTTTCCAACTTCTATAGTGATTCACACAAAAGTTCCCCTCAAACTGTTTGTTCATTTCAATTCTATTACCTTGAAGAGGAATATAATTGACTGGTTAAGAGAATAGCCTCCAGAGTAAGGCTTCCCAGGTTCAAGTCCCAGGTCTGCCACTACCAGCTCTAAGCTCTTAAGCAAGTGATGCTCAGCATCTTTTAAGGGGGTAATAATTGTGCTTACCACACTAAAGACTGCTTTGAGGATGCAAAGCACTTAAATTGATGCCTGGCTCACAGATGCTCATTCTTTTTGTTTAGGTTGAGATAGTTAAGGCTGCTCCTGGGGAAAGCAGGCCTTGATTGCCTCATTTCTCCATCTTTTCTTTCTTTCTGTTTCCTTCCATGGGAACCTTCCTTATTTCCTACAACCTTACCATAGTCTTCCACCTCACTTTGCCTTTTATGTCTGTTCTACATCTGTCCCTCTTCCCCCTCATCTTCCAAATCTCTCTCTTTGTTTCCTTTTCTCAATGTCTGATTATTTATTTGTTCCCCTTAAACACTTATTTTTTAACTGGACTCAGACGTAGAAACAGAAGCCCTTAGCAAGGACAGATTATGTCTCTTGGTAATCTTTCTGACATTTTCCTTTGGCTTTTTTCATCCTCTTGGCCAAAAGAGGTGGGACTTCTCCCTTCCATCCTCTACTTCATTTTCCTTGCAAAGGGAAATATATCTTAATAATTAGCACATTATTTCTCCAGAGCACTATGTCAATGTTTGTGTTGTCGGGCACATAGAGTAGGGCTTGCATTTCCTCCCTCTAGGTCTCCTTGGTTTATAACAAGAATACTCCTTACCTGACAGTAGAAGACCCCTTGCTTCACGAGAAAATCTTGTTTGTCATTCCCACCACTGATCCGGACCACATATCCCTTCCACTCTTCACAAAGAGTGTCAGCAGCTACTTCTGTGGCCATGTTCTTCTCATCGAAAGTATGAAGTTTAAGTTTATCATCCACTCCAGTGAGTTTCTGGCATCCAGAGGCTGGGAAGGAGATATTCAGCTTCATCGTGGCATAGCCTAGCCCCTAGGAGTTGCCACAAAAAGGAGCCCTAATTCTGTTCCTTATACGGCACTATATAGGGCATTTTACAGGGCACCAATCGCACTCCTTTAGGTGCAATTCTTATATCCTAACTACCTCCCAAAGGTCCCACTTGCAAGCATCGGAGATTAGGTTTCAGCATGTGAATTTTGGAAGGGCATAAACATTCAGTCCTAAACAATGCTTTGCATTCTGGGTGAAATTGATTTGATCTGTAAAACAGCTTTATACTTTAGAACTGACAAAAGTGCTTTTGTGTAGGGGTTTCTAGTTATCTTTGTAATAACTCTATGAGGCAGGTACAGGAGGTGAGCTGAGTGAGGCAATAACCTATTGTAGTCAGGTTAGCTGCCTTAATAAACAATCCCAAAAATCCAGTACATTAATGCTATAGCACATCTTCTCCTACTCTCTAATGTTCTACTGCTGACCAGCATTCAAGAACTGTTATACAGGTTGAGATTCCACTCACCTTTTGGAGGAAGTCACAGTGAAGTTTTTGATTTAAGCACTTTGAATCAAAAATGGCAAGCTGTATGGGGGTTGGTCATCTAGTATCCTGCACTGGCATTTGTTGTCAAAAGCCCGTGGTGAGTGATACTTACGTCTGCCCTCCTAGCATGGGCATCAAGTCTCCTGCCCTGGCCCTCTCATCCTTGCCATCTATCTTAGTCCTTTTGGGTCACCAAGACAGAAATACTATAGATGGGTGATGTATTAGGAATGTAAATCTATTCTGCACAATTCTGGAGACTGGACAGTCCAAGATCATGGTGCTGGAAGATCTGACGCCTGTTGAGGGCCAGTTTCATAGATGGTTAACTTTTCATTGTATCCTCACATAACAGGAGATGTGGATGATTTCACCTGGAATTCTTTCTATAAGAGCCCTAATGGTATCTATAAGGGTGCTGAATTTGTGGGAAGTGAGGACACATTCAGAGGATAGGATCTACCTTCTTGTGGGCTATCATAAAGCCTCTTAGTTCTTACCTACACAGTTCATCGGTCTCTTGTTCACTCCACCCTTCCTTTGGGCTGTTGTTGGGGAGGAGGTGTCACCTTACCCTCTGAGGATGGCCACGTCTGTCTGGATCTCTCAATCTAGTTGTTACCTATGCTATACTGGGGGGATTTGGGAACATCTGAATCACTCCCATGCTATGTAAGAGCTCAGATGGAACCAAAGCTAACTCTGTCCACCTTATTATTTTCTGTTTTGAGTTTTCCATGATGGTGCATGACTGCCAGTGAGGTAGATCCCTTCTAGAGAGCCAATAGTACATGGAGTAATACCCCATTTACTTTTGGTTTCCTTACACTGATATATTAGAGTCTTGGTATTACGTTCGTTCATCCTCTGGGAAGCCAGACCCTGGAAATTCAATGCCTTGTCTACTTTCTGACTTCCTTCTCTTGCCTTGTCATCTACTTTTAGAAAAGTAGATGTGATTCTTTCTTCTTAGTAGTGTTCATTTTTTCCTCAAAGCTGTAAGCCTACTGTCCTGGCCTCAGTAGTGAAGAGGGTACAATTTAAAAAGAGGACTCACCAGAAAGGGAGGCGTGCTGTCTCTATTCCTAGTGAGACAGAATCCTTATGATGTATGGCATTTCTACTATCCACCCAGAAGCCTTTTCTGAAGGGCCTTGCCACTGTTCCATCCTAGTCAGATACAACACTCAATCCAAAGATGTTCTACTCCACTTGGAATTGAACACTAGGCCAACTCCTCTTTCTTTCCTAATCACAATCTGTCAACTTGGGACACTAACTAGGGAGTTTGCATATTTGCTATGACTATCAAGATGTCCTCTTACTCTAAGACTCACTCTCCACCCTTCCACTTCTATGCCTTGTATTGCAAAACATTGCACGGTCCAGAGTCCCTTAACCCTTTGTCTTCCACCTTAGTTTGGTCCATAAGAGGCAGTGGTGCAAGGTTGCAGAGCAGAATGGATGGAGAAGCCAGGGTGCTTCAGTCCTCTCCTTCACTACATCCTATGGCATCTCCAGCTCCCACAAGGAATTCCTTTCCTTCCTTCCGTGGCCACAGTTGACCCTGTGTCAAGCTCTGGTTCAAGTTCCAGACCTTGCACTCAGTTGTTCCACTCCCTTAGCTATTGAGCACTCAAGGTGGTAGCAGTTTCTGGCTGCCGTTTATCTCTGGGTTGCCTCATCATTCTCTGCTGAGCTTTTTTCCTCTCCTCTATTTCTTGTGTGACCAGTATCCTGAATCAATGTGAAAGACTTGAAGACATTTCTGTTTTCTTGATGGGACGCTGCCTGTAAATACATGGCAATCCCCTACAAAATGAGTATGAATGCATGTGTATCTCTTTCCCTTTTTAATTCAGAAAGTTCATGCACAAAACTCATCCATGGATTTTGGTGTTGGTTTGTTTTGAGGCTTTCCAGAGAAAAGCCAACACCCATAATGTTGTGACTTGCCACTGGAGGTGACACGTGGGTCACCCTCCGATCCCACAAGTAGAACAGTGCCCTGTATAAAAGGCCACAATTAATTTTTATTGCACATACATGTGGAGAGATACCTGCTTGGCCTCCGTGTGAGAGCTATAACTCTCTTAAATTGATGTGTCAGCGAACTAAAACTCAATATTTTTTTTTCACACAGTATATTTTACAGTCAGAGGCCCTTCCCTAATCGGAATAAAGCAATTTGGCTCCCTGTCATTGCTCACTGAAAACATATGAGCTGGTTGGCATTTCTAGCAGCCCAGATTTATCAGGGTCTCTGATCTAGTGCACGGGAGGTTCAGGGCTGTGGCATGGACAAAAGTGGATTTTTTATGATGGCATTGTGCTGCATCTCTGCATAGCTAGATTTATCCCTTCATTTCAGAAATATTTTTACTGTCTTTAGTACCAAACCTACTTCCATTTGAAAAGATTCCACACAGTTTATAAGAGGCTTTGGGGCTATTCTTTCTAGACTTTGAAGTTGGAATTTCCATCCTATAAAAGGTCCCCATGTTGCCCTCTTTCATATCATGGCATTCTGGGAATTTAAGTTTTATTGTGTTAGGTCTCCCAAGTGTCACCTGTCTACAGCAATAGAGTGGGTCAAGGACAGGACTTGTAGAGTCTCGTTCTTTTACATTTGGATCAGAACAGAAGAAATACCCACATCAGTGCAACTGCCATGCTTTTAGAAAGTAGCAAACACTATGGGTCCCTCGGATGCATAGCCTTTTACTATTTCCTTGAGGCCTTCAGATTCATTGTGTTTGTACTTGTAACTGCCTACACCTGCTCTCCCCAAAGAAGATCTTCAGGCACTTTGAGCCACTCTGCTCAGGTTTGTAGAGAATGGGAAATGCCTGGAATCATGTCTTCCCCTGGGGTGGCTATTGCTTAATGACTAAAGGGCGAAGGTTTATGAAAACCCTGCTCTCTTGCCTGGAGTCACTACCATTTTTGAGATATAATTACACTTCTGATCCCTGGCATCAGGCAGAGGCTGGAACTTTCCCTACCATGGAAATTAGCCTTAGCATCCTTCTCTTCTCCATCCTGCCTCTCTCCTCTCCTAGAGCTCTCCCCAGGAAGTCATTCCCTCAATAACTTTACTGTGTGGTAATCCCCATCTGATATGTCCAGGCAGATCTGTTCTGAGTGAAGGTCAGACAGACATCTTCTTAGTAACTTCCACAGCTGAGCAACACGTCATCAGCACAGATAGAATGCACACAGTGCAGGAAATTCCATGCACCAGAAGATCATGGGCCATCAGCCTTCGGGCAGCTTTACAGGTCATCTAGACAAGCCCGATATTGACATGAGGGTACTCCTGACGCCTAGTGCCATGCTTCTTCAGGAATCCTGAGAGTCCTGCAGGCTTGCTCAGTCTTTGGCACACTAACACTCCTTACCTCAGGATCAGCTCACTTTTCCACAAAGCCACTTACGCAAATCATAAAAACAGAAAATCCAGTGCCCCTGGGTTGAAAGCCTGGATGTGTGAGTAATAGGAATTTGTCCTTTCCTCAAATTCTAGATTTATTCCCTCAGCAAGAGTACTCTTGCTGAGCTGTGACTCCTGTGTGTTCCTACTAGGCCACTCAAGACTGTGAGAGGTGAGCTATTCATGAATTTCACCTCCCTTCCTTAATGCATTGTCTCTAATCTTCCAAGTCCTTTGGACTAGTTGTAAGGGAATTCAAATGAAGGCATAGGTGAGAGAGGCTGAAGATTTGATTTTTGGTCCTTTCCCTAGGAAGTCTCTTCCTCTACTAAATAAATTTCTTCCCTAAAGATTCACTGAACCAAAGAGGCCCTCAGCGAAAGCCTGTAAGTTTCAGCTTCTTGAGATGTCAGGGCAGAACTCCTGTGTAATTCCATGCTCTGTGCATTCATTTGGTGGGATGCTCTGTAACACTTTATTTGGAACTTTGGAACTTTCTTCAGTGTATAAACATTGTGGCACATTTGCATAAACACAGTCTTACATTTATGTTTGGATCATGCATATTTTCTCAGGATATCTTTTTTGTGCACCAGAAATTGAATTTCTGCATTAGTTCATGTTGTGTTACTAATGAAGAGTCCAACGAAGAGTCTCCTCATCCGTAAGGCTACAAAACTAGCTCACTGTGGCCACATGCCACCAGCCTTTGACAGCCTAGCAGACAGAGTCCTTCAGTCGAGTGTCCCTGTAAATTCACAATGTTGTATAGACTTGACCCCCCCCCAAGGCTCATGCACTGTGTCTCTTATGGAGTCCATCAGCCTGGAGAGCAGAGCTGAGAGGTGGCAAGCCACAGGACTCCATTGCTCTCCTGGCCTAAGGCCTGGATCACTGTATGGCCACAGCTTTCCCTCTATTTCACCCAGCTCCTGTCAGATTCTTGAGCATGGAAAGACCCCTACCATTCATCATGTGCATGGTAGAATTATCAAATGATTGCATTCCAAGAAAAGGTCAGAAGGATCCTCATCACACAAATGCAAGAGCCCTCTAAGCTCTAGGGTAGACATAATCAAAGGCCACCTGCCCCATAATTCCTTGCCCTGTGTTCATTTCTACCCCAGTGGTATGAGAGAGAATACTTGAGCTCCCCCTAGAGGTTATTGTTTCTACATCAAGTATGGGGAGATCCTGAAGAATCAAAAGACTTATATTTTGGAGACTACAGTTATGTAGGGACTGGATCTATTGGTAGTACCCATTACATGCCACTCAGAATTGAATATCTAAGTATACTGTGATTAAAAATGAACTATGAACTTCATGATCCACATAACCCTTAGAATAGCAATTGCCAAGGGTCTCTCAAGTAAATACTACTGGAATCTTACTCTTGCATAACAAAACTATGTGATTAGAAATGGAAAATAATGTCATATAGTTCACTGGTTACTAGAGGCAGTGTGTGGAGAGAGCACACAACTCATCTCCTGTTGGTTGAGCTCCACATAAGCGTGGCATGGCCATCTTTATTCTGGCTCCATTGTAAGTTGAGAGTGGATGGGAACAGGGGCCTGCAGACAACGTGCAGTGGTCATCACAGTGCCCAAAGAGCTCTGTGTAAGCCGTATAAGCACAGGAAGAAACCTTAGCTGCTCCTGTTCTTTTTACTGTATGTCTATTAAACAAGAGTCTCTGTGGATAGCATAGCTATAACATCGCCCAATTGGAGTCCAGAAATCTGAACTGAGGTTACAGTTTAACCACAAGTTAGCTGACTGACCTCAAGAAATTTTCTCAATGTCTCAGAAGCAGAAATTCCTGAATGGTGATGCAGAGCTAATAATAATAGCACTATGACTCACAAGATGGCTATTGAGTAACATTTACAAGATCACATAGAGGTGAAAATTATGGACCATTTGTGCTCAACACAAAGTAGACCTTTTCCACTGAAGGGCAATTACAGATATATAAATGTAAAAATTAGTTTGAGGCTTGAGGGGAGGGGTCTGAGCTTAGAATGTGGTTTCCTTCACTTAGCTTGAGCTGTTCTTTTAAGGGAAAAATCATACTGTGTGCATCCATAAGTAGATAGGTTAAAAACTAAATGCAAGACATGGTTGACTGATTGATAGGTAAGCAAAAACTAAACATAGTTCATAAGGTCCATATAGACACAAATTTATTTTTTTCTTACATCTCTAAACATGCACATTACACAGATCAGCTGATTAACAAATATTTCTTTCTTTCTTTCTTTCTTTTTTTTTTTTTTTTTTGAGACAAGGTTTCTCTGTGTAGCCTTGGCTGTCCTGGACTCGCTTTGTAAACCAGGCTGGCCTCAAACTCACAGGGATCCACCTGCCTCTGCCTCCTGAGTGCTGGGATTAAAGGCATGTGCCAATTTGCTATTTCTTCCTACTTCACTTTCCATTTCCGACAGTTGGAAAGACCACTTCCAAAAGAGAGCCCTTTTCTTGTTTGAAAGAGAAATAAAAGCATCCTATACAGAAGTCAGCATCAGGTCTAGTTGGGATCAGTGCTATTCTTTGGAGTCCCGGGATTGAGGAAAACAAAACAAAACAAGACTCCAGAGGTGTGTGTGTGTGTGTGTGTGTGTGTGTGTGTGTGTGTGTGTGTGTGTTTGTGTGTGTTTGTGTGTGTATGTGTGTGTGTGAGAGAGAGAGAGAAAGAGAGAGACAGAGAGAGACAGACAGAGACAGACAGAGAGACAGACAGAGAGACAGAGAGAACAGAGAGACAGAGAGACAGGGAGAGACAGAGACAGAGAGATACACAGAGAGAGAGACAGACAGACAGACAGAGACAGAGAGAGAAAATCACAGCAAGACATGGCTTTTTGCATTGCTAGAGAGGAGTAAATCTTCAGATACAGAGTCACAGAAAAATATCTCAGAATGCCTTTTTAGGGGAGTCTGTGTGGGCTTTTTATCAAGTTCATCCATTTGCACACAGAAACGCTGGGTTAACCCAGCCCCCAAACGAAACATGCTAGTCTGGATGTCCTATTCCCTGGAGGAACCACTGGGTGTTAGAAGGATCTACTCAGGAGAGATCCTGGACATTGGGAAATGTGTAGCACAGACCTCTAATAGGGCTTGAGGCCCAGTTCTCACTTCCCACTAGTACACTAGAGGGGCTCATGGTGGGAAAGAAGCAGTGGAAGATGGCAAATGTAGGCAAAAGGTAGTTTACCAAAAATGAGAGAGGAGCAGGGGGTGGCAGAAGAAGGTTGAGTGCCATGAAGGTTTGTGTGTGTGTGTGTGTGTGTGTGTGTGTGTGTGTGTGTGTGTGCGCGCGCGCACGCGTGTGTTTAATGGCAAGTATCACAGCATGTTGTTATGCTGATAGAAGTGATCTAGTGAGGAGGGTAAAATGGAAGAGGCAGGGGAGAGGGCTTATTAGCAACAGGAAAACGAACAACATGGGAAGAGCTCCAGTTCTCACTTGGAAATGTTGGCCTCATGTTAAAAAAAAAAAAAGAGCACCAAGTGTAGTCATTTTATCAGGATGGCAGGTAGAGCTGGGTAATATAGATAGACAACAGTAGGTAAAGGAGCTAAGGAAAAAAGTTCTTCTTTCCTTCCTTCCTTCCTTCCTTCCTTCCTTCCTTCCTTTCTCTCTTCTTTTTCTTTCTCAGGAAATTAATAAAGAAGTTCATCTTTAACACACACACACACAGTCATGGCTCAGGAAACATCATGGTATAGGAAACAGAAACAAAAAATGTACTCAGAAGATGGGGAAGACCACCAGGAAATACTGTTCTTTGGGCATGGCATGGTGACTGTCCTCGTGAACTCACAGCGGCTATGGTTGGTTACCTGCACAGGACCAAGCCACCCAAGATTCCTCCATTGATGAGGGAAGTGATCTCCAGTCCCCACCCCCTCCCAAGGAGTTAGTATCACTTGATAACTGCTGGGGTGGGGGAGAATCGTTATTGATTTACAGCACTCCCACTGGTGAATTTCCCATGCTTTAGTGGATCACCCCAAATTCATGCACTTATAGGCAGGATATTAGACCTTGTGGTATTTTGAAAAATAAATGAGCAAAAAGAAGACATGAAATTGAGAGAGGGGCATGTTGGGGTATGAGGGAAGAGGGAAGAGTGGGAAAATAGGTTGTAGATTCCATTATATTCCATTGTAAATATGTATGAGAGTCTTAATAATAAAGAAAACTCAAAGAAAGCAATCTGCTGACAAGGAAGAACAGACAGAATTGCTGCAAGTGGTAGAAAGGTGAAAAACACTATGGAAGCGTCATCTCATAGACAGAAGAGAAGGAATCGTGCTGGGAAATGGGATAGGATTGCCTGGCTGTGCTGATGTATCACTTGAGATCTGCTGTCATAAATTTCAAGTGAGACCAGTCAGTGATGGTTGAGTGTTTTCCAGCAGCCACTTGTAGCTGCTTAGGAGCCGGGGTGGAAGAGGTGGGAGGCTGAAATTAGACAAGGCTGAGCATGCTTATCAAGGGCAAGCAAAAAAAAAAAAAAAAAAAAATGGAGTGGAGAGAACACACAAGCGGTTGACAATGTGTGCAAGGGGCGGTTATGGGAATAGATTGTGTACTCTCAGGTGCAAAAGTGGAGAAGAAAGAAATGAAGGGCCCTGGGGGTGTGGTGAAGTGGCCTTACAGTGCTAGGACTTGGGGGAGCTATGTGGACTAAGTCAGAACACCAGGGAAAGATGGTTGACAGGAAGTCAGAATGTGTGAAGCAGGAAAGCAAGGCTTGCTAATGGAGCAGTTCCTGCTAGTGTGACTTTGGCAAGGGGAGGCAGAGATGATTTGGTAAAGACCAGAGGAAGTCTCCCTTTGTCACGGCGATGTGAGGCTGGACTGCTCTTTATGTGTGTATAGAAATAGTTAAGAGTTGAGAGTGTGCCAACTGAAAATAAAGACTGATCCTGGGAATAACGTCTTCAGTGACAGATTGTGTGTGTGGAGGGGGTGATTAGAAGGTGAAAGATGACTCTGACGAGAAGACTGTGGCAGCCATGAGAATGTCCTTTTCAGACCCTTAACTGTTGGGAATGCAATTGATTGACAGGACCAGATGCTGTGCCTAGAAATCCATCACTCTGGTAACCACGCCCCTACCAGCTGGACTGAGCACTCCAAGGATCCTAAGGCAGATGCCATAATGGAAGTTGTGGGGGCTCTCCTGACCCACAGCTTTGGCCTGAAGATGCCTCAGGAGTTTTGCTCAAAGTTTCTTAGACACTCACTAAGGCCTTTGTTGCTTTCTACACAACCATCGTTCTTTTTACAGAGTTGGACCCACATCATTAGCAGAAAAAGAAATCGCCTGCCTCTTCCAGCCCTTTCTCCACTTTTTCTTCTTAATTTCCATACTGAGTTTCTTCAGCTTCTGGTCTTGACTTGGCGTCAGCTTCTCAGATGCCCTGGACTATCACAAAGAATAAATGGAGCGTGCCTCGGGGAGGAGGAAGGGACAAAGCAGTTTACTAGTTGCAAGGAAGAATGAGAACAACGTCTGTCCTCCCATCCTGTATGTGTAAGGATGCTATGATCTAAATGTCTGTGCCTTCTTCAATTTCATATGATGAAATCTCTTTCCCAATGTGATAATATTAAGGAGTGGGCCTTCTGGAGGACATTAGCTTGGATGGGACTAATGTCCTTATTAAAAAAAAAAAAGGCCCAAGGAACAGGGAGATGGTTTAGTTGGTAAAGCAGTTGCTTCACAGGTAAGGGGGGATTAAATTTGATCCCCAAAACCCATGTAAAGATCAGAATGTGATGGGAGGTGGATTAAAGCAGACTTCTATTCCTGTAGTTTTATGATTAACTGTGGGACACTGCTGGAAAGGTCAAAGCCTGACTTCTCTGGTTAGCTGTTTCACTCTCGGCCTATAAAGACTAGACTCCCTTTCTCAACAGGGTTCTCACTCCATCTGATCAGGTAACCCCATATTTGTAAGGGGTGTCATACAGTCCAAAAAAAAAAAAAAATACAGGCCCAGTTTCCTGATAAGGAACTTTGATAAGCACTGGGAATTCCCAGAAGTACTCTGCTCCTAGCCTCCAGCAAATGGTCCTTCATTGTCATCCCTTCACACACAGGATAATCAAGTACTGTTTTCTCCTTCTTGAGATAGGGCCCCATGGTACTGACTGTAAACAGGCACTGTATGTAGATTAAGTATCCTGGCACCCTTAGCCCTAGAGAATCAGACACATTCACCCTCAACACCTCTCCTCACTGTCCAAGGTTTATAAACAAAGGCTGGCTGGCATGCTCTGTACTGTCTTGTTTGCCATTCCTCCACCATGACCATCGGAGACTCCGACTATTCTGGGGAAGCCACCATTAGATGCCCAGTGGTCAGGCAGGAATGGCTGTTGGGGACTGCTCAACCACTGCCTATAGCTCTGTGCTGACCCCCCCCCCCAAGGAAGTGCCTACCAAGCTTCTGCATCTCACAGGATCTGCCTTCAGGTGTCTGCCTGCTTCCCTTGCTGTGCCTGTAGACAGACCAGAGAGCTGTAGCACTGCAGTGCGACCGCAAGCTGTTGGAATGCCTGAGTTTCCATTGCCTTCTGATACCGACAATTTCATTGTCCTTTGGCTGGTTTGTCTGCTTTCTATGCCATGATCTCTGCACAAGAATCTATAAGACTTGTGGAACTCCCAAATCTCCATTGCCTTCGCAGACTTGCGGTCTCATTCTAAAAAGAGCTAATTGTAACACCCAGTGTGGAAACTCATTTCCCACCTCCCCTGGAGAGGCTGAGAACCTGGCTTTGTGCCCAAGCTGCAAGCCTCACCCCTAAAGTACTATAGCCACCCTTGAGTGAGAAACGGGACCTCTGATCTCAAGGCCCATCCATTCCTGTCTGGAAGCAAGCAGTGCCTGGACTGACAAGGCCCACTGGCCCCGGATGGGAAACTACACCTAATTAATCTAGCTTACTTGATGAAATGCCAGGCCAATGAGAGAACCTGTCTCAAAGATGTCTGAAGAATGACACTGAGGTTGCACACACACACACACACACACACACACACACACACACACACACACACACACACACATGCACACGCACACACGCACACGCACAGAGAGAGACAGAGAAACAGAGACAGAGAGACAGGGTAACAGAGACAGAGACACACACATACACATAGAGAGAGAGACAGAGAAGAGAAAGAGACACAGAGACAGACACACACAGAGAGAGGTAGAGACAGATAGACAGCCAGTCAGACACATATATAGACACACACCAGAGGGAAAGAGGGGAGGGAGGGAAGGAGGGAGGAATGGAGAGAGAGAGAGAGAGAGAGAGAGAGAGAGAGAGAGAGAGAGAGAGAGAGAGAGAGAGAGAGCACCTGAGGGATCTCAGTTATAATTTAGATGTGTTTTGTGCTTTGTCCTTCTGGGTTTATGTGCTGGAGAGTCTGTCCTTGATATAGAAGAGTGAGGCTCAGCACCTCATAGGGGGCCGGCCATTGGACCACTGTGGATGTCATCCTTGTAAGGGATTAATATTCTTTTGGTGGGAACTCCTACCTATATACCATATTGTAAGTTGTTTTAAATGATCAAGTGTGTGTCCACCTTTTCTGGCTTCCTGTCTCACCACATGATCTCTCCTCCCTCTTTCATCTGCTTCTTGCCAAGATGCCACTCTCCATGAGACCCTCAAATGCCCAACCAATAGAATGTTTGCCTTTAGCATACAATACTAAAAGCTCTTTTCTTTATATTAGGCCTGGGGTATTTTGCTTTAGCAGTGGAAAAACTAACAAGAAGAGCTCAGTCCCCCTTTTTATAATGTGAGAACATAGGAAAAAAGCATTATCTATGAGGAATAAATTCTTATCAGATGGCAAAATCTGCTTATGCCTTGATCCTGGATTACCCTGTCTGCAGAGCTGTGAGAAATCAATGTCTGTTGTCGATAAGTCATTCCATTTGTGAGATTTTGTTATAGCAGTCTGACTAAAACAATGACATTCTTCTCATTAAGAGAGTCTGTTTTCCCCCTGCTTCACTCAGGGTTGACTCATGACTTTGTTTCCCTACCAGAATGCAATGGAAATGACACAGTGTCTGCTCCAGGCTAAGATCTTAAAATGTTGCTTCTTCTCTTGCTGCCTTGAAGAAGTTCAGGTCACCCAGTTATCAAGGAAAATTACAAGAGTGGAGCCAATGAAGGGAGACTGAGATTTCCAAATCCAAAGCCAGAGCCAAGGCCCCAGACTTGTTAGTGAGGCTGCCTTGGACTTTCCAGCATATAGTGGCTGATGTAGCCATGTGGACAAGTGGAGCCAATCACACGTGGAACAGAGGCAAACTATGCTTTTTAAGTCTTACTGACAAGTAGATACAATTACCTTTCTCCTCTCCCTCTTGCCTGAGCCATAAAATATGGTATAATAATACAGCATAGTATAGTATAGTATAGAATAGAATAGAATAGTACAGTTGTAGTCAGGCAAGCCCTCATGATTAAATTACAGTCAGTGGAGCAGAAGAGCAGTGATGCTTACCACTCATGGACCAGATCCCCAACACAGATGCCTATGGTGAGTCTCTACCCTGTTTTCCCAAATCTTAGCTCCAGTGGCTTTGGAACTATGTATTGAAAATAGTACAGCCACAGTTATAAAGAGATCAGTTTTCTGAGTCTTATAGAGAAATCTCTCATTCCTTAGAGACTTCTGCTTTGGAGCCAGACATAATCTTCCATGTTTCACTACTACGCATGTTGAGGTGTGTTTCCACTAATACAACATTGTAGACCTGGCACAAACAGTGCATTTTAAGGCTCCTTACATTGGAACTACAAAAGAGTATTATTGGATTATGACTGTCTACACACTATATGGTGAAAACTTTAAGCTTGTACCAGCAGTTAAATTAAGGAAACCCATCATATAGTCTAAACAATGCTAGTTCAGGCCTCTCTCCAATACTACACTCTTCATAACTATCAAATCCACCAAGAGAGAAAGGCTAACCCTGGCTTGCAAATGCCCTGATAGGGGCAAAAAATACATTCTTTTATCTAGTGGAACTTGGCATTCTGTCTTTTGTGGGACCGAGATATCTCCTTCCCAAATGCCTTTGACACTGGCCAGCCAGGCCTGATGACCAGATTAGCTATAAACCTCTTCTAGTCACGGCAGAACTCCATCATTATTTTTGTATAGCTGTTATTTTTCTCTCCCTTAGCCCACAGACACATCCTAAGTGCAAAATTCCATGTTTGGAACTATAATGACCTGACTGTCTTTCGCTGTTTTGTTTCCCTATCTAAAGCTGTGTCTGTACCCTCACCTCACTGATACTAGATATTCATGAAGCACCCTTCTAATGCTTAAGGATTTAGTAAACTTCTAAGGTCTGAGACTCACCTGAAGAGCTCTGAGAGCAGAGTAAAAGGATATCCCATGGGCTTTATTGGATAGTCACTCCAAGGTAGTTTTCTATTTCGTCACATAGGTATTGCATCACCTCCCGTGGGCCCAGCATTGCTGGGTGGCTCATGACCATACACTAGAATGTGAAAATGTCAATGCTACTGTGCCATTAGCCTGGGTGGTTTCTGCAGCCTTATCCTAGGGTGTTCACTGTCTACATCCATTCTTGTCTACATGAAACAGTCATTTCATGCAGTTTCTATTGATGTCTTGACTCACGCATACGTCTACCAACCAGATGCCTGGAATAGACACTCTCAGTTCCTATCTATATGTATTGTGATGCTGGAAAGAGCAGCAGTGCTTTTTTTCCAGGCCTCAGAGATCTCAGTAGCACCAAGGGAGCTTCCTCAGCTCCATGCCGAGGCTCAGGATTTAATAATGTCCCAGGCTGCCCAGTCAATGAGCATCAGAATCTGTGGACCTCATATTTCAACTTCCCTGGTGAGACATGTTTAAGGGTCAGTGTAGTAGATTTAATGGTGACTCACTCAAACATGGGCCCACTTAGAAACTGTGATTGTGACCTTATTTGGAGAAAGGGTCATTGCAGTTGTAATTGAGTTATGGATGTTGAGATGAGATCACCCTGTATCAGAGGAGACCTTAAATCCATTGATAACTGTCCTTACAAGAGAAGATAAAGGAAGAAAAGAGACAGAGAAAGCGATGTGAAGACAGAGGTAGAGATTGAAGTGTTGCATCTATAAGTCAAGAAACACCCAGAGTGACTGGCAACTACCAAGAATCCAAATGCAGTTTTGGAATGGATTTTTTTAATTTATTTTTTTTTATTAATTTATTCTTGTTACATCTCAATGGTTATCCCATCCCTTGTGTCCTCCCATTCTTCCCTCCCTCCCATTTTCCCCTTATTCCCCTCCCCTATGACTGTTCCTGAGGGGGATTACCTCCCCCTGTATATGCTCATAGGGTATGAGTCTCTTCTTGGTAACTTGCTGTTCTTCCTCTGAGTGCCACCAGGTCTCCCCCTCCAGGGGACATGGTCAAATGTGAGGTACCAGGGTACATGAGAAAGTCATACCCCACTCTCCACTCAACTGTGGAGAATGTTCTGACCATTGGCTAGATCTGGGTAGGGGTTTAAAGTTTACCTCCTGTATTGTCCTTGGCTGGTGCCTTAGTTTGAGCAGGACCCCTGGGCCCAAATCTGCCTATCATAATGTTCTACTTGTAGGTTTCTAGGACCCTCTGGATCCTTCAACTTTGCCATTCTCCTATGCTTCTCTCATCTAGAGTCCTAATAGGATGTCCTCCCCTCTGTCCCAGTTTCCTGGTAAGTGAAGGCTTTCGTGGGACATGCCCCTTGGGCTAGTATGCAGATATAAGTGAGTATATACCCTTTGAGTCTTCCTGCTTCTGGGTTAACTCACTCATTATGATCATTTCTAGCTCAATCCATTTATCCACAAATTTCGGGAATTCCTTGTCTTTAATAGCTGAGTAGTATTCCATAGTGTATATGTACCACAGTTTCTTTATCCATTCTTCTACTGAGGGACACTTAGGCTGTTTCCATGTTCTGTCTATTATGAATAAGGCTGCTATGAACATGGTTAAGCAAATTTTCTTGTTGTGTGCTGGAGCATCCTCTGGGTATATTCCAAGGAGTGGAATAGCTGGGTCTTGAGGAAGCCCTATTCCCATTTTTCTGAGATAGCACCAGATAGATTTCCAAAGTGGCTGTACTAGTTTGCATTCCCACCAGCAATGAAGGAGTGTTCCTCTCTCCCCACATCCTCGCCAGCATGTGGTGTCGCTTGAATTTTTTTATGTTAGCCATTCTGATGGGTGTAAGATGGAATCTCAGAGTTGTTTTGATTTGCATTTCCCTGATGACTAAGGAGGTTGAGCATTTCTTTAAGTGTTTCTCAGCCATTTGATATTCCTCTGTTGAGAATTCTCTGTTTAGTTCCAAGCCCCATTTCTCAATTGGGTTATTTGGTTTGGTGGTGTTTAATTTCTTGAGTTCTTTATATATTTTGGATATTAGACCTTTGTCAGATGTAGGGTTGGTGAAGATCTTTTCCCAGTCTGTAGGCTGTCGCTTTGTTCTCTTGACAGTGTCTCCTGCCTTACAGAAGCTTCTCAGCCTCATGAGGTCCCATTTATTAATTGTTGACATTAAGGCCTGGGCCGTTGGTGTTCAGTTGTCTGCTGTGCCAATATGGTCCAGGCTCTTCCCCACTTTTTCTTCTAAGTGACTTAGTGTCTCTGGTTTTATGTTGAGGTCTTTAATCCACTTGGATTTGAGTTTTGTGCAAGGTGACAAATATGGTTCCAGTTGCATTTTGTTTTTACACATAGAACTCCAGTTAGACCAGCACCATTTGTTGAAGATGCTATCCTTTTTCCATCAAATGGATTTGGCTTCTTTGTCAAAAATCAAGTGACCATATGTGTGTGGATTCATATCTGGGTCTTTGATTCGATTCCACTGATCAACCAGCCTGTTGCTGTGCCAGTACCATGCTGTTTTAATTACTATTTTTTTATAATACAGTTTGAGATCAGGTATTGGTTAGACTTTCCAGAAGGCACAGAGCCCACCAACATATTGGTTTCAGTGTTGTGGCTTTCAGGCCTTGGGAACGAATATATTGTTGTTTTAATTCATTAACTCTGTGGTAATGTGTTATGGAAGCCTGAGGGTACTAATACAGGTGATCTACACAGTTCCTCAGAGAGTTCCTAGGGATTTGTGCTTGAGTTTGTTACAGGGATAGCCCACTTATTAACATGTCTTTTGTTGATCTCTTTTTCCAATTTGACTTTTCCTACTTCCTGACTTGGACTACCGAGTATCTCAAGATTTGCTTTTAACAGAACAAGAAGAAAAGAAAGGAGAAGACAAAAAGGCATGCACACTGGAAGCAATGCTTCTATTAACTACCCAAGACCTTACTATTAGAATTTATTATCTTCTCTGAAAATCTATATTCTATCACTGAATTCACTCACATTTCCTTTCCTCTTTCTTTTCTGTCTCTCTTTCCTTCTGTCATTGCTGGTTTCTTCTAGTCAGTTGCTGTTTATTCATTCACTCCTGAATATATGGGTGAGAAAGGCACTTATCTAACTTTAAGAAAACCAGAAGTTGGAGATAGGCAAAGGGTTAGTTTCTAGAAACATTTTCACTTATGCCACTTCCTTCAGAAATAAAGACATGCAGAACCTCACTCCCTCTCTGTGGTACTGGTATTTCCTTCGCCCCGCCAAAGCATCTGAAAGCTATATATGGTTCAAAAGCAATCCATGATCTCTGCACTTTGGGCCTTTGAACTTGAACTGTTTATTCCATTCCATCAAGGTCACACAATGATCCCCTCCAAACCATGTGTCCTTTTCTCGAGGTCTATTTGACCTTTGGATACCAGCCATGTCCACAACTGGCCTGTCCTACCACTGTCAGAGTTGAGTGAGATAAATGTGTTTGTTCCTGTTCATGCATCTTATGCTGTCTTTGAGCACATTCTAAAGCAGTGGGATTTGGGCACTAGTTGCTGACCTTCATTATTGGAGCTGCCTGCTCTTCTCCGTCAGAACTCATTGTAGATATTTAAAGTGAACTGTTAGTTTCACATGAAAGTGCAGGAAAGTTTATACTCCCAGAGTAGTTCAAAGTCTAGTCACCTGTCACTTGTTCTCAATTTTTCTCCTTCAAGAGAGAAGGATGTATTAGTTTCACTTTCATTTTGATTTCTTCCCATTTTAATTTAAAAAAAGTTTCCAGTGTCTTATCTACTCGTACCATTTTGCTTTCCATATGGCTTCTCGGATGGAATGGAAAGAGCCTGGGTAGGAGAAATGAGAGGGACTCTTGAACGTTTAACAGTTAAAGTAAGAAAGGGTTAAGAATCCAACTGCCTTGCCATACAGAACAGCTGAGGCTCAGAAAGGGTGGTGATGGCCTTGAACAAATGACAATCGCAGAGTAAGCCCTAGAACTGGAGGAGAAGACCCACTCTCTCAGCCACAGTGCTTCCATGAGCAAGTTGGTTGGGGGTTAGAAACGAGTCCTCCCCCAATAGCTCCAACTGTCATCCCAGGCTGAGACTGTTGTCTGTTGTCTCATTCAGCCTTCTTACTTTCTCCTTCCAACTGTGCTTTAAACATCTCTTCTCCTGTTCTCATCTCTTAACGGAGTCATTATTCAATTCAGTGGGGGCCTTCCTTTCCATTGTCTGCAATCCCTCTGTAGAACATGCAGCAGTCAATATTTTTTTTTAAATCCACCATTAGGTAAACCTACCATTAATTGAACATTTTCCCTTAGAATTGCCCTAGAATGCTTTCACTATTTTTGCCCAGTGCGGGGACAGTGACTCACCCTGGATATTCTGTCATCACTGTTCCCGTTCACATTGAGGCCAGAGCAAAGGTTTTCCTCCCACCTGAAACAGGGAGGTGCCATCCATTTCTTAAGATGAAATAAATGCTCTCAGTGGCTTGGGCTCCCGGGCTGCAGAGAAGCCAAATAAATGCGGCATTGCTCCTTTTTTTTTTCTCCAATTCTATGGTTTCAGACAGAATACAATATCTATCCATTGTCTAACACAGCCCATTAGCCACCTGGCTGACAGAAAATAATCTGAAATGGACACTTTGAAGATGGGTCAGCCCACGGCTTTTTTCTCATAGGTTTCAATCTTAATAGAAAACTATACTTAGCATTTATAGAACCTTGTCACTCAAAAGTCAGGAGCTGTACTGAGTCACAGTCCCATTTTGCTGAGAGGAAAAGTGGCACTCAGATCTTCCTATCTATTAGTCGTGTTAATATTATTTTTGAGAACATGGTAAGGTGCCAATCCAGGTGTTTTCTTTTTGTAAGCAATAACTTTTTAATTAAAACCGTGTGAAAAGCATAAGCTGTGTGCCTCTGAGCTTCACTTCACTCGCCTATTAAAGATTGAAAAATGATGCCTACCTGGCAGGATTGTGAGGGTTAAAGAGGAGAACATTTATAAAATAAGTGCCAGATGCAGAATCAGTCCTTCTTAAATATGTTTTTTCTTTTTCCTACTATATAGGTTGTTTGTTTGTTTGTTTGTTTGTTTGTTTTCGATAGTCAGATCTGCCCCGACACCAAAAGCTCAAGGGTGCTTCCTAGGCAACTGGAACAGGCAACCCAATATTTTTCTCTTGATGGGAGGATGGCAAATTTTGTTGAATAAGTGGGCAGAAGCTTTATGTCACATTCTTACCTATGACTGGCCTAGAGCAGTATCTCTCTATTGAAGGTCATTGGTTCACACAGAAAAATCAATCAAAGGCTCTGACCTGCAATGCAAATTAGCATTCTTTTAGAGAGAATGATAGGAAAGGTTGAGCTCACATCATCTCAAAAATCAAACTGCCCTACTCCCAGTCTGGCTGTGTAAGCTCCTACTGGACTAACTCTGCCACCGATCATAGCTATTAGCTATGAAGAAAATACAAGTAACATGTACCCGAAGACTCTGGCAAGGGAGTGACAATATGCTTCTCCTAGATAGGAGTCAACCTCAGAAAGCAGAGAACACATGGGATTATTGTAGCTCTTAATTGGGGTTGTTGAGCCCCATTCGACACTCTAAGGAGTCACTTAACCTGGGGAAAACCTAGTCTTCCCAGTCTAAAGAGTTTGAAGCAAGCTGACCACACAAGCACTAGAAAGGAAGACAAAATGCTAAAAGTCGTGAACCCATGAAAAGCATCATTTACTCCCTTAACTCTAAGCACATGGAATATTCAAAGAAACCCACTCAGGACAAAGAACTGTGAGAATAGACTATGCTTGGAGCTTGAAATCAACCAAGGTATTTGCCTGCTTGAAAAGGATAACACTCTTTGGAGGCATATAACAGAGTGCCCATACAATGGTGTCCAGAATACAATTAAAAATTACTTTCTATATAAAGAACCAGGAAAATAGGAATTGTTCTCAATAGAAAAGAAAATCAATGAAGATTAATCTCAAGATATCTTACAGGTTAGAATTATCAAATAAGGATTTGGAATAGCTGCTACAGTTGTGCTCAATAACTTAAAGGAAGATATGCTTGCAGTATATGGTGAGGGGGCATCACAGCATGCCCAGTTTTTAAAAGGAGCTGAGGACTTAATTCAGTTGGTAGAGTATGTGACTAGCACAAATGAGGTCCTGTGCACTCATCAGCATTACACAAAACTGGAAATGGTGGTGGTGCACACCTGTAATTCCTTGACTCAGGAGGTAAAAACAGAAAGCTCAGGAGTTCAAAGTCAAAGTGAGTTTGAGGCCGGCCTGAGTTACATGAGACTCTACCTCCAATAAAGGAATATATGCAGGATAGGTAGGTAGGAAGCTAGCTAGCTAGATGATAGATAGATAGATAGATAGATAGATAGATAGATAGATAGATAGATAGAGTAGACAAAATGTATAACACCTGAAGCAAAATTAATTAAAAGGCACAGAACTTCATAAAATAACTATGCCCAAGTGTACTTGCTTCATACTGTATTAAGGTTAAGGAAGAGTGAAGAACTAAAACAAAAACCAAAAAACAAATCAGACACAGAGGGAAGGGGAGTCAGAAGAAAAACTGGAGTAAGTTGACAAAGAGTTGTGATCAAAGCAGCCACCGGAGAAAGGAAACAATGGAAGAAAAGATAGAGCAAGGCTAGATTGAAAGCAAGTGGGAGAACTATGAAGAGACTGGTGAGGAAAAGGTCTTAAAATGTTTAGGTTTATAAACTACTTTTGTTGAGGCTAATGTTCACTGAGCATAAACCGAAGGCACTTACGAAAGGCTTGTCTGAGTGGCTTCTGATCACCTTTTAAAAGTTTCCTTAAGAAGCTGCTGATCAGTCTGTAGAGGCAGCACTCATGATGCGTTTATTGAGTCTTAGGCTTCAGTGGTGGGACCTTATACTACAGTCCCTTGAGCAGAAGTTAAGTTCTTCTATCTTCACACCACAGAAAGCAGAGAGCGCCAAGGTGACTTGTAACACCTATGATGAAATCCACTGGGAACATGTATATGTTCTGTGCTTCTACACCTTTACTCAAAACTGTATGTCAGTGATTCCATTCATAACTTCATAGGAGATTTTGGTTGATAGAAAACTCGTGTATGTGTGTGTGTATGTTATATACACATGTACATATGATATACACATATACACATGGTCTAAGCTATCTGAGTGTGAAAAGAAGTACAATATAGCCTCTACTGTTAAACAAGTTTATCTGAAGCTGCACTTTTGCTATCAAAGGGCATATTAGTGAAGAGTTCCAGCAAAAGATCATTTTGTTTGGGAGAGGGAAAGTGTCTCAGAATGAGTAGCTGGTTTTCCTGGAGCGTGAGACAAGTTGGAAACTATGTGATCCCAAGTCTCAGTCAGACACTGTTGATCTGGACTCTTAGATCACATGCAGACATGAAAACCAACTGAGCACTTTCTCCCACTTCTATCATCATGTTTCTGTTCAAATTCAGAATAGACATTAGGATGGACATTGCTCCATCTTTCTTTTGTGTTCTATTAAATCTTTAATCTTCTCCAAATACAACTATTTTCATGCTTGCAACCATATATGGTAAGAATGCTCTATTTCCGAGTTGGTCACCTTACTTTTGTAAAAATGATTTTTGCCTCAAGCTGCTCCTTATTTGCTTTCAGAAATGATAAAAAATTTAGTCTGTGAATATCAGTGGTGGTGGTAGGGAGAAGTTAATGGAAACTTCAGTGTTTCTCATCAACAAAAATAGAGAATGGTTTACGCTGAACCCCTGTACTGCACTTTCTCAGAGCCATGAGTCTAGGAGAGATTCCATGGTGAAAGAAAATGGCCTCAGTATAAAATATATTTGTACACAAGGCAGACATAGATCAGCAAACAATGCATACTTCTTTCCAAAGATGTCCTAGATGAATTTATACTATGCATTGCTTTTTAACAGAAGCAGTTCTAGATTTCATGGGAACTTATCATTTTCAACAATAGCAAGAATAAGTAAGTTATGGGGCACATGAGCGTGGAATATACTCAAGATGGTGACATTTTTAATGGCACAAAGCCTTTTTGCCATAAGAGATCAGTAAACATAAAATCTTAATTACAAACTAAGGTATGGTCTAAGCTATCTGAGTGTGAAAAGAAGTACAATATAGCCTCTACTGTTAAACAAGTTTATCTGAAGCTGCACTTTTGCTATCAAAGGGCATTGGATGTTCTGTGTGTGGAGCCAGTTTGTTTTTCTAGGACTGACCTGAGACTCTGATCAGTTTTTCAGCTGCTTCTCTTTAGTGAGTGTATGTTTGTGTGTGTATATGTGTGTGTATGTGTGTGTGTGCATATATATGGACATAGTTGCATGTGCGCATGTGTGCATATGAGTGTGGAGGCCAAAGGACTCTGGGTGTCATGTACCACCTTGTTTTCTGAGACAGGGTCTGTCACTGAACCAGGAGCTTGCCCATTTAGCTGGATGGGCTAGCAAGTAAGACGCCAATCTCCCCCTCACTGGGAATTAGGGGGTCTGAGCTGCCATACCCCAAACTTTTTATATGGATATTCCTCCTCATGGATACTTATGGATGGATATATATATATATACATATATATATATATATATATATATATATATATATATATATATATATATATATATATATATATATACATATATATATATATACATATATATATATATAGAGAGAAAGCCACTTAATGAAGAAACCTAGAGGACAAATAACACAACGTCATGGTAACCAGCCTTTTACTCCATTACCAGCCTTGTAAAGATACTTTTGATTCTAGATTCTAGAATTTTGTTCTACGGAGCTGATCTCATATTATTTTTGTCTTCATGGATGTGAAGGCAGTGGCCCTCAACATCTTCTTGAAGGACTTCATCCTTGCTACTAAGGAACTTGTCCAAAATACAACTCTGTGGCCTTTTATTTCAGATCTACTAAGTCAGAAATTCTGGGAACATACCCACAAATTTGTTTTAACATACCCTTCTGATGATTTTCATATACAGTGAAGTTTGAGAACCATGCAGATGACTCCACTGAGCTTCTAGTCCTTGTAACGAATCCATTCATGAAAGGCTGAGTATTTTGTTGAGGCAGTACTTAATGAATGCCCCATGGCTTAGGCTGGGGGCGGGGGTTGTCTGCAAAATATGGTCTACAGGCCAAATCCCACCAATCACCTGCTTTTATAAGCCAAGTTCTATGGGTACATAGCCAAGCCCAATTGATTTAAATGTTGTCTCTAGGTAGTTAGTGCTGCAAAAACAGAGTAGTCAGTTCCTTAGTATCTGCTGTAGAAGAAGTTACCCTCTGGCCTAGACCATTTGCCTGATGCAAGGACAGTATGGTGGGGAGGTGGGTAATCAAAGGTAAAAAAAAACAAAGTCCAAGTGATGGACATCTAGCATTCCCAAGAACGATATTGGAAGACACACTTCTTGGAGATCATGGAAAGCTGAACCATATTAAGGTTTCACAAAAGACCTTACTGATGACTAGACCTAGAGATCTCAAATTTAAGAATGCCTTTAAAAGGTTAAATCCTACCTCCCTTTCCTTTCTGATTTGGCAGTGTAGGTCCCCAGTGTACTCCTGGATGTGCCGCCCTACCCCATGCCTCGGAGTACTCTAGGTTACGTGGGTCCTGACAAGTCTCTGAGGAACACTGGCTGGAGGGGAAGAGCAGTCAGCAAGTACTACCATGCAAGCGACCTGGCCTAAGATGTATGTGTTGCTCTCTGAAGACCTTGTCTTTTCCTATCCCAGGGCTCAGAAAGATGAAATCTGTCTTGAGTCTCTCCTGGCTCTGTCTTCTTGCCTTGTTTTTCTGATCTCTAAGATCTATGTCCCAGGTTTCGAATACCCTGATGCTTCTAAGCCTTCAGGCAAAGGAGAAGCCAAGTTGACTCTTACTGATGCAGGTTCTCCTTAAATTTCCTGAAAATTCTGGTTTCAGGAAAGGTTCCTCTGGCCTGCGGGTATGTCTTCCTTTGAAGAGAAAGCCACGTAATTAGCAAAACACGGATGTTTCTTTAAGGGAATTTGGTGAGGCTTACCTGCTCATGAGGTCATGATGTCTGGACTGTATTATCAGAGGAGTGATGAAATAGGATACACAACCAAGAGCATGCCTTGAGAGGACATCTAGATGACTTAGCATGGCCTCTATTTAGCTCATGTTAGATGTTCCAGTCTCTCTAGATATGGCATCATCATTCTCTTTTGACCTGTCCTGGTCCCTTGTATTCTAATTTTCTCGCAAGTAGTAGTATCTCTTTGCTGTAGCTTGGCTCATGGGCATTAAAAAGCTTCTTGCTCAACTTGGGACTGTTGGGAGAGGATGGAAACTTGAGCAGGTGGAGTCTAGTGTAAGACACTTACTGAGGGGGTGGTATTTGGACTCTAGCCCTTTCCTGTCTATTCCTTAGCTTCCTGGTTGCCATGAGGTAAGCAGGATTCCTGGACCCTAATGGCCTATCTTGGCCACAGCTTCAGACAGTGGATCTAAGTGGCCCTGGACTGAAACCTCTGAAGCCATGAATCAACATAAATCTCTTTCCTTAGTAATTCAGTTATATCTTGGCATTATGTTATAGCAATGGATAATTAAACTAACATCCTTCTTCATTTTAATAGCGCCAGCACATTGCTGATCTTACAGAAGGCTTTCAGTGGATCAACGAACAAGTGGCTGCATGAGTGAGACATGGCAACCTGGTCAGTGTGAGGATAAATACAATGATGTCTTTTTCTTCGGTTTCAACATTCCAGCAGTATGAATGGATTCCTCAAGGTTGTAGTTACATCAGGACTTTCACAGCTTTGTTTTTCTGTTCTAAGATGAAGAAAGTTTTAGAACAAGCACTAAGTAGTGTAGACTTTCACATCCAAATTGAAGTCCTACCTGGAAAAATATCTACTTGTCCTAGATTCAGATGACCTAAAAGTAGGTTTCTAATATTTTTGGTAAAAGGGAAATAAAAGGTGACATACCTCAATTGGCACCTATGTTCTAGTTGGTTTCATCATCTCAGATACCTGTTCACTTATCACATTTTTTCCATTTGAAATCTGCTGCATAATTTCTCTTTTCTGAATGAATCTTTCAGAGAAGCACTTCCTGTCAACTGTAGTTTGCATTCAGTAACCTTGAAATCATTGGCCTATCAAGCAGCCCACAAACTCAAGCTGAAACACATTGTAGGGGAATCCAAAGAATCTAATGTCTTGTTCAGGCCCCTGTGGGCACCAGGCACACATGTGATACACTTACATACATGCAGACAAACACTGATGTGCATAAAACAAAGAAACAAACAAACAAACAAACAAACAGAAAACAATGATGCCTGAGCAAAGGATAAGGAAGCTGAAAAGAGGAGCCTCCTTAACCCTAAGCTTCAGACACAATAGGTGAGTAAAGAGACACCCAAGCAACAGCTGTCCTACACGCTTTAACAAAGGAGATGGTGCTGTCTCGTACAAAGAGGCTCTAGCAGGCTGTATGAGAAATAGGGTCTTATCCGGGATTTCCTTCCCAATACTGTATGCTAGATTAGGGAACTCTCACTAGCAATTGGAAGTAGAGGACTTCACATTTTTAGGATGGGGTGTACATTCTCCAGTTACACTGGTTGCCATGTCGTTGGCCTATTCAAAGACTCGCTGACTCGTGGCTAGCACGGGCCTCAGACCCGTGACATCTAACCCTCCTCCATCTGACGCTTCCTGACTGCTTGCTCTCAGCACAGCTAATTATAGACCCCCTTCCATTAAATACACACTTGGAGATTACCAAGAGAAGGGACTCAGCTGCAAAGGGAGCTGAACCTGAAAGAGCATTGGGAATGGGGAGCTCATGCAGGACAGGATGGGCCTTGTGCATGTCAGCACAGTTGAAGGTCAATACCACGAGTGAGCAGACGCTGGAACATGGAGAGGCTTCCATAGGAAGGACGTATATAGTAGAGAGAATGGAACCAAGATGGAAATCTACTGAACCCCCCCAAATCCTCCTGAAGATTAGAGGGAGACTCTGGATGTAAAACCTTTTGACGTGCTGGGGACTGTAGCTCGGTGCATTTGTTAGAACCCTCTGCCAACTCCGCAGCATTTTCGAGGCACGGGTATATGTATTCCGTTGTGATAACTCGAAGTAATTTTATTCAGCTGTTGTTTCTTAAAGCTCAAAGGAGGCTAACTGCAAAGAGAAACCTGAAGTTCCTGATTTATGGAGCTCAGCAAGGTTATACGGCGCAAACTGCATACAAGGTACCAAAAGAATAATATATGATAATTGAAACCATGGTTTCCAAACATGTAAACGATAGCTAGTTCAAAGCCAGGCAAAAGCACACGTTGAACTTTCAAACCCTTGTTTATGTGGAATCAGATAAAAGTCCTTGCTTCTCAGGCCAAAGGGACAGGACAGAGGTCTGACTCAGCCACCAGAGGGAGTATAAACAAATGCAAGGGTAGGCTTGGAACAGCCTCCCTTCTCACGTTTCTTTGGGTGACAGAATTACCACCACGGAGCTATTCTTTCATCTGCAGGTCATTCCAGGAAACCTGTCCCTAGCTGATGACGTACGTGGCTCCCAGACAGGTCATCACTTGTTCAGACTTGGGTGATGTCTATGGTATCATGCTTTCCTGACTGTCCCTTTCTCGTGCATACAACACAGTATTGTGTAGCCAAAACACAGGCTGCATTCTAAAGATTTCATACAAGTTGTTAAAAATGCAGGACACCTTTTCCCACACAAATAATGATATAAATACCCTTTGATTTTACAGGCCAGCCCTGCAATGCTACCAAACCTTTGATCAATCTGGTCCATTGAACCAATGCTTCTGTACCTGTTGAAATGAGAGCAACCATGTCAAACATTGCTTCTTGTGACATAATGTACCTTTAGCTCAAGTACCAAGCAGAATATTTCTGTATAACTATTGCTCTGGATGGAGATGAAGGACCCCATCCTCTACCATCCCTGACTCATACACATTTTCAGGTCCTGTCCATTTTAGTTCATAGTATCTATAAGACTTTATGAAACTCTTGTTCACACCAATGCCGTTCCTTGTGTTCTCCGAATCCAAGACATCCTCTGAACAAGATGTTCTTTTTCATGCTGGCACTAGGTACAGAGCTTATGCCTGCTTTTTATCCTTACTTTAACAACCTTTCCTGCTATCATTCCAGAGGTCTTGCTTCCTTGTCTTGAACTTAAGGCAAAGAATAAAAAGTGTCCCGAGAAATATCCTTTTTAAGGTTGGGTATGTGTGGTGGTGGTGGTGGTGGTGGCGGCGGTGATGAGGATTTTCTGCCTTGTAGAAATAGTGAGGCCAGATCTGGGTAGGGGTTTAAAGTTTACCGCCTGTATTGTCCTTGGCTGGTGCCTTAGTTTGAGCAGGATCCCTGGGCCCAAATCTGCCTATCATAATGTTCTACTTGTAGGTTTCTAGGACCCTCTGGATCCTTCAACTTTGCCATTCTCCCATGCTTCTCTCATCTAGAGCCCCAATAGGATGTCCTCTGCTACCCAGATCTAGCCAATGGACAGGACATTCTCCACAGTTGAGTGGAGAGTGGGGTCTGACTTTCACATGAACTCTGGTGCCCCATATTTGACCACGTCCCCTGGATGGGGAGACCTGGTGGCACTCAAAGGAAGGATAGCAGGCTACCAAGAAGAGACTTGATACCCTATGAGCATATACAGGGGGAGGAAGTCCCCCTCAGTCACAGTCATAGGGGAGGGGAGTAAGGGGAAAATGGGAGGGAGGGAGGAATGGGCGGATACAAGGGATGGGATAACAATTGAGATGTAATATGAATAAATTAATAAAAAATAAACAAAACAAAACAAACAAACAAACAAACAAGAAATAGTGAGGCCTAGAAGCAACAGAAGGAGGAGAAAGAACAACATGGCTTGACAAGCAATTCCCTCACAGGACATAGTAGGTTAATGGGTAGTAGCTTTAGTTCCTTCAGAGACACAATTCCAAGTCTTCACCTCGGCTCCATAAGGTGTGGAGAATAAACTTGGAAAAAGAATTCAGAGGAGCCTTGCCTGTGCCCAGAGACTGTATATTGGCTCTCTTCGTGTTGATGTGAAAAAAAAAACAACTTGAGAAAAGAGGAGTTTGTTTGGGCTCACAGTTTGAGGGTACACAGTCCAGCATGGTGGCTCTTCCCTCTTTATTTAAATCTCTCTGGAGACATGCAGAGGCGGGACTCCTACAGGAATCCATAGCCAATCAACTAGACAATCAAGAGACTCATTTGGAAACAGCAAAAAGATGCGTGTGCCTCATCTTAGATGTGGTCTTGGGTGCCAGATTTAGATCTGCCACTGAGCCTTTCAGAGGCCACACAATGCTTTGTCAGGGAAATGTGAGTTCTGCCTAGTCTCTCCAAGCTCTGAACTGACACCCACCGAGAAGGCCTAGGGTGTGTTGCAAGTTAGAAGGAAGTAATTTTGAGTTTTAAAATTAGCTATGGATAAGTTACACATGGATAAGCAGGAGCTGACTGCAGCCTAGGCTCTAACTGAGCTTTAAGTCAATATTATAAGCTTGAATATTTATGGGTGTTTTGGTTTGTTTCCAAAAATGGAAGAAAGCACCATCTTTCCTCCTGTTACACAAATGGAAAACACCAGAAAGGCTTTCCCCGAACTTTCATGTATACATTTTTTCCATCTTATTATTATTATTCTTTGTGTGTGTGTTGGTATGTGTGCACACACTCACACATGATATAGGGGGGCACATGTGTGGAAGGGGAAGGACAGCCTTGGGGAGTGGGGTCTCTTCTTACTCCTTTATGTAGATTGCAGGAATGAAACTCAGGTTTTCAGGGTTTTACATGGCAAGAGCTTGACAGGCTGACCATCTCACAAGGGCCCATTTGTACATTCTGATGTGGGTGGGCTAAAATCTGAAGGAAGACACAGAAGGAAGGAGTTTTAAGACATCGGGGTGGTGGTTGGAGAGTCTTGAGTGCTCAGAGCAAAAAGGATATCATTTAGTTCAGTGATTTAGCTGTGAAATTTGAAAAGTAAAACTGGACACTATAAAGGATGCTCTTGAGCACTTTGAAGAGAAGTAATAACTTTAGGTTTCCCTCTCATAATTGATGGTCACCTTTTTGGCCTGGATAGGACATTTCCTGGTTATTGGAAATCCCACCTCCTTTTGACTCCTCTTCCTTTTGGTAGGATTGTAGGACTCTTTTCAAATTAATTAAACTCTAATTAAATCATCTTTCCCTTTGGTAACTTCATGATGTCCTTGAGATCAGTAAAGTTGATAAGAACAAGGGGCTGTGACATGGAGCTATGGATATGTGGCCTTGCTCTACAACTTCCTTCCTACTTGACCTTGGGTAAACCTCACAGTGTTAACCCTTATCTGACAGTGAGAGGTGGTGTGCTCTGAAGAGTTAGCTGTTTGGAAGATTAAACGAATGGTGGGAGTAAAGCGTTTTATAAACTGTAAAGTGCTATAGCCTGGTGCTTAGGCTTTGTGGTTTCTATTGACTGCTGGTGCCTCCTGAGCAATTCAACACTTTGATAGGGGAATTGTGTGGGTTATCTCCTCATCTAGGGTAGATCTAAGGAAATGTGTCTTAGGTCTTAAGCGGTCACCTCCTGTGGTCTTAGTTAAAGGTGACATTTATGAGCATTTGCAATGGGCCAGGTATTCTACCAATGTTGGACATAGTTTTTGCCATTGAATTATCATATTAACACTATGGGGTAGGACTCTTATACATTAATGTCACTCCTGTAAAAATGAGACAGCATGGTCAAGAAACTTCCCTCATAGGCAACTTCTGCATTACAATGAGGTTAACAACAAATACCTGTCAGGACAGGAAATAGAGCCAGGTTGGTCTTGTATTCCAGAATAATAAGAACGTATCCAAGATTACCTAAAACTCACTATATAACCCAGGCTATCCTCAAATTAGTGATATGTCTGTCTTTGCCTCTTACATTCTGGGATCATAGACGTGATCGTGCTTGCTCATCTGCCTCATATTTTTTTTTCTACAGTAAGATCTGCCTTTCACTGGAGGAAAGGCAGATCTCTTCATAGGAGGAAGTAGAGACCAACTGAGTATGTGCTGGCCCTTGTGATTTTCGTGTAGCTAGTAGAATGTAGTGGAAATGGTGCTCCGTGGCTTTTGTGCTAAGTCAGAAAAGGGCACGCAGTTTCAACGTGGGTCTCTTGGGACACTTGCTTTATGGATTCTCTTTGACGGTGTTCTCAGAAACCTTGCCTCATTGCTATGAAGTGTCATGTGGGGCATCTGTCGTTACTCCTACCTGGGTCCAGCCTTCAAAATCATTTTGTCTGAGGCAGAAGCTGTGTTTCAAAGAAAGTTCCAGATGATCCCAGCCTCAAGTCATTCAGATATTCTGAGCTGAGACTCCAAGCATAAAATAAGAGAGGCAAGGCACCCCTGTGATACCCTGCCTGAACCCTTGACCTCCAGGCCTCAGGTCATTGTTTTATATTACTAAGCTTGGAGAATGCTGCTATGCAGCAATAAATGGTTGGAACTCTGCTGTTTTCCCTGAGTTCTTTCAACGGAATGCCATTTGGAGTGGTCAAAATTCCCACCTCACAGTTCTGGATGTTCCAAGGGAAAATATCTATTTTGTTCTTATTTCCCTAAGGTCTAGAACTTTAGAGACAGAAAAAAGGAACAACTTCACTGTACTTCTCTCTGCTAAATTATTTTCTGGATAATCTTTAGCCCTCTGAGGTATCCAATGGACTAATATACTCATTTTCCTAAAGGCCCCAGAAAACAGACTCTCCGAGGTAGGGAGTACAAAGCAAACTGCCAACAAATTTAAAGGTTTTCCCAGAGAAAGCAAAGCCACCTCTGATCTTCCTGCTGGCTGTAGTGATGAGCAGCCAGGAATGGTATTCTCATTGAAAACAGCAAGCCAACCCTAAGTGAGTTAACAAAGACATGGCTCAGGGGCTGGGCCAGTATCATAATGTCCCCAACACTTCCCATCATGTTTGATCTTGACACATTTCCCAGAAAGCATCCCTGATCCCTTCTCAGCCAAGGCCAGCACCCAGAGCAGAACAACCCTACAGTCTGAAGTGAGGTGAGGATGGTAACTGGACGGGAGCAGAAGGTGGGAGAACACTTGTGGATGCTTCTGCATAGAGTGTTTTCTTTGATGCTTCGTAGGGTTGGGCACTTAAGACTTATATACATTTCCCACTTATATACAAAATCAGACCAGCCATTTAGGTATGGGAAAGTAAACTCCAGAGAACAGAGGAGACATTTGGAGGATAATGGTTGCATGGAACCACTCAGAAGTTCACTGACCTAGCACATGTGGCATCCCTTTTCTGGTTTCTGCTCCTTTCTCCTAAGATGGGAAAAGCCTTCTGGAAAACTCTTGGTTAGCAGTACACAACTGTCACACAATCTACACTCTGCTTGTCTACCTCTTGGAAGCCTTGAGACCTGAAATGTCAGACAAGGGCTCCAAATTCCCCTGGAGCATGAATTTTCCTCCAAATCTTCGCAACTTTCCTTCATCCAGCCCTCCACTGGGATAACAGTATTCAGTGACTTGCTGCTGAGCTGGCTGCTTCACACTCGTTTAATCTTTATATTGACTCTAGGAGGTGCAAGTGCTATTAATCCCATTTTGCAGATGGTCCAACAACATTCCCAATATTGCACAGCTCATACATAGCAGAGTCTGGGTTATAGCAGCAAATAGACTTCAGAATCAGTATCCCTAAGTCCTATGGAATCTTGCTTTTAGGTACATAAAAATAACTGACACTCAGAAGTTTGTCTGAAATATTTGCTTGTATAAATGTTGAATAACTGAATACAGAGTAGTTTATAATACAACATAAAATGAGCTAGTGCTGGATTGGGTGGTATTTATTTTCAGCAATTGGGGTTGAAGGTGAGGAGAGGCTGGGGGAGCCTCCCAGGCCTGGCATATAAATGTTCTTTGGATGAGGGAAAACAAAGTCTTACTCATAGAAGAAAGATCCCTTGCTACTTTCCCCATCCCCCTCAGGATCTGAACAGATAATCAGAGCGTGCAGACATTCAGCAGTAATCAATTAGTACCTACTTTAGATTAAATTGAGAATATGTAAATTGGGCACCTCATCAAGGCTGCACAGAGCCAGTGATTTGAGACGCAGGCACCCCCAACGACGTGCTGCAAACATACCAGTCTCTGTGACACAGAAGGGCATGCAAATCTTGTTCCACAGCTGAAGATTTTCTTAGACTGCAAAATCTGCTATTCTACACACACACACACACACACACACACACACACACACACACACACACTCCACATTCACTCTTCTTCATCTTTTTGGAAGTATGGTATTTTGCAGCATCAGAAAGAGCTCTCTATGCCAGGTTCACAGACAGTAGAACATCTTTCAGCTCGGCCCGAAATGCTATGTCCCCTCAACAGTCTAAAGGTTAAGTGTTGCTTTTGGTTTTGTTTTTATTTTTGAGAACAGGATAAACAAAATCAGTAGCTGAGTATGACTAAAATTTCCTAGACTGCACTTCAAATTCACTGAAAGGAGAAGAGGGCACTATCAAGTTTCAGAATGCGTTTCCATGGTAGACCTCACATACAACCCAAGAGACACATATGCTCTAGTGTCAAAGGAAAGGGCCCAAGATAAACAAGTCTGAAAAGGTAAAGAAAGTCCAGATAACAGACAATCTGGCTGGGGCAGAGGCATTGGGAAGGCAAGGTGTAACCAAACATTTGGTGTAGGAAGTTCCTCTGAGCACAGAAGAGCAATGTCAGGGAAGATTACTACCAACAGGAAACGGTATCCTCGTATCTTGTCCCACATCACCGTGACTGGAAGGTCAGGGTTGATGCCTAGAAGACTGTCATTTTCTTGGAATTTTCTGAGAAGACATGCCATGACTTAGAAAGATGTAGATTTCCAGCAAGACAGTGTGGTGGTAAGCCAAGAAAGGCAGACATAAGTATCTTTATGAGCAAACATGTGGTAAGAAGGCTAGAGAAAACCATTCAAGAAATCCCATAATGGTTCCACTGAGCCTATGTGTTATGGTTTGAATATGAAACATCCTGCATAGGCTCATGTGTTTGAGTACTTGGTCCCAGACTAATGGTGATGATTGGCGGGGGGGGGGGGGGGGGAGTTGTAGAACTTTTGAGAGGTATGGTTGGTAAAGATGAGGCAGTGGGGAGCAGGTCATTGAGCCTGGCATGCTTCCAGTCCTGTTCTCTGCTTCCTGGTCAGGCACCATGTACACAGCTGCCACTGTTACATGCTCCTGCCACTATAGATGAAGTCACCCTAGGCACCATGCCTTCCGGATCATGAGGGAATGAAACTGTGAGCAAAAATAAGCCTTTCCTCCTTCTGTTGGTCCTATTAGCCAGTGTTTAACCACAATGAGAAAAGCACTGTGATTAGGCAGAACATTCCTATTAGGGCTGCGGTTCTCACCTAGGTAGAAAGTTCAATGCACCAAACCATTTCAGCTCTCATTATCAGCTTGTTAGGAGTGGTGAGAGCACGCATGCATTTTTTTTTTTTTAACTAAAAAAGAATTGAAGGGGAGAAAATTCTTTTAGAGGAATTCTGAGTTTTTTTTTTTTTCTTCTTCTATAGTAAATAACCAACACATAGCATTTGCCCCTTCCCAGATGCTGAATATTGCACCAGACATGAATGTGGGGATATATAAGAAGTGCAAATATATTTTTATAACTAAAGATAAGACAAGTATTCCCTAGGGAGTTTGTGTTTCAATTCAAAAGACAGACATGAGTTCAAGAAATGATCAGAAAATGGCAACAAGTAAGTGAGAGTGCGGAGAGATGAAATGGCAGAGAGTTGGTTGTCAGAGGCTTCTTAGAGCAGAGTTCAAAAAGTTATTCCCAACATTTGGGCAGAAGAATCTGAGTAAAGGCACTAGAGCAGGGATCGAGAATTCCCATGATGCACTATACAGGAAAAGAATACTAATGAGACCAACTCACAGTTCATGCCGAGTGTGGTACATTATGAAAATGCTGGCAATGTGTTCCTCCTTCTACATCCACTTTCTTGAGATGTGGCATTGTGGATCCTCCCATTAAGAGATGAGGTATAGGGACTGAGAAGATAGCACACTCATAACGTGCTTGCTATGCAGAAATGAGGACCCCACATAAAAAGCCAGGTGCAGAAATGCACACTTGTAATAGTGGCACAGGGATGCAGAGATGGAAGTGTCCTTGGGGCTTGCTTCCAGCCAGTCTAGCTGAATCAGTGCTCTCCAGGTTCAATGAAAATCTTGTTCAAAAAAAAAAAAAAAAAGGTAGAGAGTGATAGGAGAAGGCATCTGATATTAATCTCTAGCCTCTGCATATGAATACATATATGTACCACAGATCCATGCATGCACACACAAGAGGTCTATTTCCACAACCCTTGAATATGGATTTTTTTTTAAAAAGTCATGTTAGTGACTAATGGGTCACTAACAAATGAATTACATGCACAGTTGAAAAGGATTTACTTAACATTTGCATATTGTGTCCTGGCTGCACTTGAAACCTGGAGACCCTCATGTAAATGAGCTTCAATTCACTTATTAAACAGCTACCCAGAGGAGAACCAATGTATCCTAGGCAACGCCCTGCCAGCCACCAAGCCTATATAAGAGAGACCATTCTTAACCACCCACACAATTTACCAGCTGACTACAGGTGGTGGATCAGACCCAGAAGAGACTAGCCAGAATCGATGCCCAACCAACCCACAGAGTTAGGAGCCAAATACACAAAATGGGTCCTATTTTTGGTCACAAAAAGTTGGAATGGCTTAAAATGCATCTACAGCTGGCATTGGGAAATAGTTAAGTTTGTGTGTGGGATACATTTACCTGAACAAGAGTAAAATAATAGGATGGTTAAGAAAAATGGAGGCCTTAAACATTAGGAAGAGTAAAAGGCAAATCAGCAACCCTCCAACATACTTTTGCTGAGCAATGTTGTGATAAATTAGGGAAAAAGAACTCCTAGATTAGACAGGAAGAGATTAGAGTAAATAGGCCCAGTTTTGAAGCGATAAAAGTTCTCTGAGAGAGAATCCAAAAATCTTAGGCGTGTTTTCAGAGGTCAGAGTAGTAAGACATCAAGACTGGGGAAGTAGAGAGTAGGGGAGTGTAGCCTCAGAGATATGTCATGGCTGGTCTCTTCAGAAAAGACATCATGAGGAAAGGTGGGAAGGGCAGGCAAATGGCAATCAATGATGCATGCAAAAATTCAAGGCAGCAAAATTGTTTGTTTGGAGAGGATGTCCTGAAGAATGTGAAGGACAGCCTACCATCTTCCGCTTAGGAAGGAGAGGAGGCTAGGCAAGGTGGCTCGTGGAAGTCTCAGCAGCAAAGCTTCAGGGGTCTTTTTGCCTATGCTTCTCTTGCAGGATGTGCTTGCTCTCCACTCAGTACTTTTTCTTGGGTGATTACTGGCTGCCCCGAATGAGCTCCCGGATCAGTTACACATGGACCTGATTCAATCAGGATGAAGGAGGATGGGAATCATCAGCCTATAAGATGAGCTCTCCGCAGCTATAAAGAGAAGATGAAACATGGGGAAGGAATATCAAGCAATTCAACATTTTATTGTCTATTTTAGACAAAGGTAATGAACTTTGGAAGCAAAAGTAGGGACTCCCATAGTAGATGTTCTGCTGAGAGCTAGAAATACAGAACTAATGGCTAGGCTTAAAGATTCAGAAGTGAGTGGCATCTGCGTATTAGTGTCAGCAGATATCACCAAGTAATGAACAAGTGACTTCAAAGAGAAGTCTGTAAGTCAGAGACTCGCAGTTGTGTGTCCAGACCCGCTGGACAATCAACTGGGACCCTCCGACCCCTAGGGAGAGAATGGGGGACAAGAGACGTGAAGAACGGACAGCAAGTCAAGGAGTCTGATCAAGCTGACCAAATTTTATTTTCTCACAGGCAATTATATACCATTGAAGCAGGAGGCTGAGTGGGGTGATCCAGGTGGGCGGTTTTTACAAGATATCAGGAAGTTAGGAAGTTTGGCAGGGCGAGGGCTCCTGTGGTTCTGGGGCTGGGTGGAATTGTTAGGCATCTGGAACCACAAGGGGTTATCTATAGACTTTGTTTCGCTCCTCCTCTGGAGGCCTCTGTAATTCCGGGAATACTGAGAACAGCTGGAGAGTACCTTGGGGGAGGGGAAGAGGTCGCAAGGCAGCCTTCTGGAATGTACCCTGAGGCAAGGAGGGAAAGAGGTCACAAGGCAGCCTGCCCCAGGCCCACTTGATGTATTATGCCAAGGTCCGAGATGCTTGCCCGGCTATGGTCTTGGCTCCCCACAGTTGTGGGCAGTGTTTATAGATGGAATGGAAGCAAGGGAGCTGCTAAAAGAGAAAAGGATGTGGAGACAGACCTCACTGAAGGGAACCATGGAAACCAAAGCAAGCGGCCTAGACAGCTGTGTCTGATAAAAAACGAAGGGCGGGGGCAAGGAGATTAAAGTTCTTCCTCTGTTCAGATGACCATGGACCACTTTTAGGAACAAAGACAGGAGATCATGGTTTAACCCTTTAACCCAAAGAAGGCAAAGAGTGAAAACCCTTGCTCGAGTTTACAGGGAATTCCTAACAGTTGCTTTGGCAGTATATGAAAATCTTACGGCATCTTCAAATGGCTGCAAGTCAAGCTCTGGAATGTCTTCTGTGGAAGGCAGTCTTCAATTCAAAGATGGCAAAAAGAAACGAGCTTTCCACGAATGTCCCAAGAAGGTGCCACCCTACGCTTTATGGACGCACTGTGAAAGACTCGCTGAGACACGCCTAATTTGTAGGTCTTGAGTTTCTGTAAAACATTTAGTCAAGTGGTTTGGTAACAGTGGAGACACTGGACAAGCCCTTATTGCTCACAGGGATGCCTCTGGGGCTTCTTTCACTGCAGTTAATTTCCAGGACATGGCGCCACTAAATATTAGCATGTCCCCTCGTGTTAATGGCAAATGGCAAGAGGCTCTCATAATTTAGATATTTTTATGGCTGTTCTGTGGAAGCTAATTTTGTCTAACAAAACCCCATTAAGTTTTAGCTCTATCCTTTTCCCTTCCTCCAACTCCCAGAACTGGGACTTATATGTTAATTGCAGCCAGTCTATGCTAATTAGGTTCCATTTTCTATTTCTTAAAGAGACAGATGCCACCAGGTCCTGCCCCAATCATCACTCCTTCCCACCTCCATGGCCAGTTTTTCAGAGGTTAAATTCCACACTGGATAAAGAATTCACTTAAGGCATGCATTTGAAGTTGGAAGGCAGAGGGGTCAGGTGTTTCCATATTCTGCGCAACTTCCTCTGCAGAAGTAATGCTTCCTTCCCACGAAATTCTAAGTGTAGCATTTCTAATTGAGAAACAAATCAAAACACTATTAGATTCCTTAACTACACACAGCATTCAACAAAATACCCCCAAGGCCTACCATAACCATTACTTTGAACAAAAGACCCTCACTCCCAGAGCTTTCATTTATGCCGTGATAAGTTTGGGCTCATCACTGTAAGCCAAGTCGAGAGTTAAGAGGCAAGAACAGCCTAAACAAAAGAGCAACTTCCTATATCAGTGCTTATTTCAATTTGTTGAATGATTACCTACCAGCTAGGACCCCAGTAGACTTTAGGGAGAATAAAAAATACATGAGTAAGACAAAGAAAGATCTTACCCAGAAAATGTCTCCAGGCTAGTGGGAAGACATATTAGTACTATTTAAAATAAGTTGCCTACTAGCTCTACTGTGAGTTCAGTTAATGTACATTATTACACTTGAATCATCACAAGGAGATGAGGTATACATTGATTTGTCATGATACAGAAGGGAAAATTGAGACTTAAAGGAGGCATGAAATACTTGTCCATGGGAAAGGCTCATGTCAAAAGACAGGCAGGTATTCTACACCAAATCAAGTGCAAGAATATACAAACTCATGTCAAGAAGGCTGTGGATATGGGAGTCTAGAAGAAAGAAGACACGAGATATTGAACACAGTCATTACATCTATAGGCATAGATCAGAGCTGCTAGAAATAGGACAGCAAAGCAGAATGGCCAGTCTCTAAAGCCATCCTTCCAACTGTGATGCTTGGATACAAGCATCCAACAGTGATGAAGCCAGTCAGGGCAAATGAGTAGTAGGGAGGCACTCCGACTTCTATTCTGGCCCAGGATTCAAGAGAAGGTACCTGGGTGTGACTTGAAGATTTTCGGTAGGTAGAAAGGATAATTTGGGGATCGCCACTGAAGGAAACAACAGGAAAATGGATAAAGGACAAGAAGATAAAACTACAAGACAATGTGAAAGACTCTAAGAGATGATGGGGGATGGTGAGAGGTGAGGCTGGAAAGGTGGAATGGGACAGGCCTGAAGTTCTGACTGTATATGTCATATGAAGAGATCTGAGATCTTCTGTGGGCCAGAGCATCTCAATTATTACAGTCCCCAGGATTCCCCCTGAGAATATTGTCAAAACTTAGATTCTGATTCAGCAAGTCTTGGGCAAGGGGCCTGAAATTCTGCTCTCCTAACAAGCTCTTCAGTAACGTCGATGCTATTTTTAATCACACAGAGTAGCAATGCTCTGAGCAAACAGCCTGCTAGCCACACAAGGTCAGGGACTGTGTTTGCTGCCTCTTTGTTCCCGCACAATGTCTAGCCTGGTGGCATGTACAAAACAGGGCCCACTCTCAGGGTTGGCTGCTGTTGCCGCTGCCTACGTTCATGATTTCTGTCCCCTGTCATCAGCCTCTTTGCCCTCCCCAAAGGCTTCCCCTGCTCTGCTGTAACAAACCAAGGCTTTCCAACACCTCATCGTGGAGACTATCCACGGACCTATGCTCTAAGCTTCTTTTCTCTTCAGAAAGGGGGAAAAAAATCAAATCGCTGAGGGGAAAACCCTTCGATTACTGGAGGTCTACGCAAATTCATTAGTGCTTCGGGGAAGCCATCAGAAGTTGATTGTGCTTGAAGGGGTTGCTCGTCTCCTCCCATTTCCTAATTTGATTTCACGGCTCTGCAACAAAGTCAGTACTAGAGGCGCATTAAAGATGGGAAAAGGGGAAAATAAATTCCACCACCAATCAAGTCCTGCAAGTCTCAAGGTGCCTTTTCTCAGTGTCCCCAGGGAAGGACCCATTTTGCTAGAGTGACGGTGTCCTCAAGGAGGACCATAGGCTAAGACCTCATGGCTGTTAGAGTATACTCAGAATGGAAAATAGCCCGCTGAGAATTCTCATGCTTGTGGGTAAAGGGGAAAAAGAATTCTGGATGTCTTGGTTTGTTGAAAGCCTATCTAGGAGAGTGTAGAGTGAGCTGTACCGAGATTTGGGCTTTACAATATCCTGCCCCTTCTGCCTGTCCCTGCGCTTAGAAGTGTCTGGGAGTTTAATGCCGTTGGCTTAAGGCTCTAAGGTCAAACAACGGTCAGGTGCTGGCAGCAGACACTGTTGTTACCCTGCATCCAGCCCCTTTACACTCACTCCTGAGCCCTGCAGCTGTGCATGCTGAACATCTGCTAAACTCTGCCTAAAGGACTTTATTCCGGCCCTCGAACCTGGTCAGGCCTAAAATCAGGTGAAACACCGGAGTTGCTTGCTTGTTACTTCCTATCCTAGAAAGAAGCTCTCAACCACCGAGGTCGGCGAATGTATCCTCCAGCGTCTTCGCCCAAGGCTGGGCCACACTCTTCTGCTCCTTGGAGGGCTTCAGTGGGAGGACTGAGTTCCTGTTGTCACCTACTTGACTATCCTTTGCGTAGATGCCCTCCCCCCTTCCCCCACCCCTCACACTGCTTTACTACCTTAGCAGCAGCACTCCTGGACTTGACTTTCAACTCAATTCTTTGCCCACAAGTGTTTACTGGAGGATGTACTTTCGGGAAAGTCCAAATTAAGAAAATGCCTCAAAGCATTCTCCACTAAAATGCCACCGTTTCAGGCTGCCAAGGGGTCCGGGCTTCCGGAATAGATGGAGCTCTCTGCTTGAATGTTTTCTGAATGAAGAGAGAGAATTCTCAGCCCAGTCCTCTGGGTGGAGATGGGAGGGAGCACGCTTAGGAAGTTGCGAAATGGCACAGCACAACTCACTGGGGACCAAAAGTAAAGGTAAGGGGTTTTACTGCAAATAAGGAGAGTCTCCCGGGTTTCCTAAGCCATGGGGTTTGACCTTTGTCTTGCCTCTTCCCGGGTGTGTAGCCTAGAAGCAAGGCAGCTTTGGTGTCCATGGGGGGAGATCAGAGTAACACTTAAAGGGACCAAGCTGCCTGCTAGGGGTAGAACTTCCTCACCATCTCCCACCCCTGATTAAACACTGCCTCTGTCCTTGGCTGACCAAGGTCAGTTATGTAACCACACCAAATCTGTCTCTTTTTCAAATGAGCACCTACAATGAGTTTGAAGCACATGAAATTGCCTAGCTTTGACCTTTCTGATCTATAGAAATGGTCTTGCAGAGTTTCTGTGAGCATTTATAGTCCAGTATGAGGAGCACTTAGTGTGTGGACTAGCACATAGTAGGCATGCAACTCACCATTGCAGACAGCTGCTATGAATATTATTGACTCATATTTTATAGTTGGTGGTTGCATCAGAAAACAGCAAACTCCCACCCCCCCATAACCCCCACCTCAGATTTCAACAAACAGCCCTGTTCCACCTCCACAAGAATCCTGTTTGTCTACCCACAGGCTCAAACCAAAAGAAACAAGCACCAGGCAACCAGATGCTCTGTGAACGCAGCAGGCTCTTCCTAGTTCTGAGCTCCCTGAAAGATACAATTTTTTGTTTGTTTTTCTAAATGTCATATTGAAGCCATTGTGAATGAAAGAATGAGAGATGATTTCAGCTTCCATCTTTTGTGATGCTCAGCTTTAAAAAAAATAAAGGAGGTCCCAGCAAAATTAACTTTATCATTTTAAGAAACTGCCGTGGCAAATACATTCATTATTCTACAACGCTGAGCGCTGTGCACCAGTGCGCGCGGCATCTGTCTGCTCTCTAATTCTGCCGTTATTATTACCCACTGAACGGGCAGGCGGAAGAGAATTCCAGGCAATCTCCCTCAGCAGCGGTTTGCAGGTTTCATGGAACACTCAAAAACTCCCCCGAACGTGCTCCCGGAGCATTTGGCTTGCTAATCTTGTTGACATGACAGAAAAAAAAAATCAAAAATAGCTAATGGCCTTAATTTTCTTATACCTGACAGCTAACCAATTTGTCGTACCCCAAACAGCTTCTCATACAATTCCTTCCCTTCCTCCCATGCTTCAGTCTCTATCCCTTTCTCTGTCTCTCTCATGTATACAAGCACATGTGTATAGACATACCACTCTTTTCCAAACCTGTCGATAACAGCTCTCTCTGTCTCTGTCCTCCCCCTCTTTGTGTGTGTGTGTGTGTGTGCATGCATGCATGCATATGTACATGTTCAGGCATGTGATATGTAAATATCACATACATACACATTAATCTCTCATATCTGCAAGCACATGTGTATACATGACCACACTTTTCCAAACCTGTCAGTATCAGCTTTCTCTGTCTCTCCTCCTCTTTGAGTATGTGTGTTTGTGTGTGTGTGTGTGTGTGTGTGTGTGTGTGTGTGTGTGTGTGTTGTGTTGAAAGCACTGGTTGGAGCTGCATCAAACAGACTTGAACTGCAGTGTGTGTGTGTGTGTGTGTGTGTGTGTGTGTGTGTGTGTATTACGGCAGGATGGATTGATGGCTAAATGGCTGTTCTAGGTTTTAAAGAGCCAGCTGTTCCACAATTTGTATTACAAGACTGATCTCTCAGAATGCTTTCTTCTCAAAGCACCTCTCTCCCAGAGTTGTATGCTTTGTGTTGTAGAAGAAAACATTGGGTGGAGTGGAGGAACAGAGTTATTCAGGAGTTAACTTGCACTCTTATTGGAGGAACAGTTATTCAGGAGTTAACTTGCACTCTTATTGTCCAACAGAGGCCTGCACACTGCCTTTCTCTGGAGTGTTTTTCTCTTGTAAATTTTTTTTTTTGTCCCAAATTACCTGGATGACATATATTTGAAAAAAGTCCAAGACTTATTTACACACCTTGGGAAAACTGGCATTCTCTTCTCATTTATTTATATTCACATGACCCTACCTCTCTTATGCTTCCAAGGTTGGGGCAGTCTTTAGCTTTAATCTTTTTAGCTTTAGATGTTTTCACCTCAATGCCCACTTGAGTCTTTTACTTAGTTCTTTCCCTCACTGTCTACTTTGCCTCTACTTCATCTGCCCCTCCTTTTGCTTTCCCTCCATCTCCTTCCCTCCTTCCCCCTCTCTCTCCAAGATATTGTTCCCAGGTAGCTCAGGTAGGCTTAGAACTCCTGATTTTCCTCCTTCAGTCTTACAGATCCTGGAATTACAGGTTTTTGCCACCATACTTGGCTCAGAACTTTCTACTCCTGTCTCCCCATAGGCCATTTGCTTCTTCATCTGGAATGCTTTTGTTTCCCTGGAGTTGCTGAGGGAAGTAGTCTTCTCCTAGACTGTCTCCATCAAGCACCAAAGCACCAGGGCTTCCCCAAGGTGATGGCATGGATATGCTCAGGGCTCTCTCTGCTCTCCCTGCCTGCAGCTTGACTCCCATTCTTCTGCTTATCCTCTATAGTAGTGGTTCTCAACCTTCCTAATGCCATGACCCTTTAATACAGTTCCTCGTGTTGTGTTGACCGCAACCATAAAATTATTTCATTGCTACTTCTTAACTGTAATTTTCCTTCTATTATGGATTGTAATGTAGATATCTGTGTTTTACAATGGCCTTAGGTGACCCCTGTGAAAGGGTAATTTGCCATCCAAAAAGGTTGCTGTAAATGTTTTTTAAATTTCCTCAGATGAGGGGATGAGATAAGAGCCATTCCCAAGCCTTTCTAGCTCCTTCTGAACTCTCAGTTGCTGGTTCAACTCAGCTGTTCTGGTCCAAACTCCTCTCCAAGTTGACTGATTCAAACTGGCTTCTCTTGACTTCTGACTGAATTGCTCTACCTGGACCCAAACAAATTCTGGCAATATGTTTTAATCTTTTGGCTCGTTCTCATTCTGTCTTTGCCTGTGTCTAGCTTGTTCTCTCTGCAGCCTGCCTCTGTAAAATTGTCCTGGTAAGAAACTCTAAGTAAAAAGTCTTTTATCTCTCCCTCTGCTGCTCTTTAGTAGCCTCTCTTTCCTGTTCTGTTCTTGTGTGAATTGGGTGTATCCTATCTCAGACTCATTCTGTCAAATCTTTCTCTGATTTGTCACTTTGTCTGCCCCTCAATTAAATATCACTTTCAAACATGGCTTCTTCTTTCTATAAATTAATCTTACCTTCATTGTTTGGAATTAAAGGTGTGCACGAAGGTGCATTTCAGCCAGATCCTACTGTAATCCAGAGCTTGTCTTCATTCCAGCCAGATCACATAGACCTAGAGGGTGTTTGGATGTGATACTTTGCCAGAGATGCCACATTGCTGGATTAAAATTCCTCTACAGGTTGCTCTATAGTTAGGCTCATCTTTTTCATTTTATTTCTTGACTTAAGCTTGGGAGTGGGGTGCCCAGAGACCTGCCATAATTAATGACAACTGACTGAGGGGCAGCAGCAAAACAACTGAGACAAATGAAACTAAGGCTAAATGCTAACTGACTGCCACTGACAACTTATCTTAGGCCTCTCTTTCAGGTCCCAGAAAGGCTAAAGTTTCAGGTCACACAATGCAAACATTTCAATTCACAAATCATCATTTCTAGCCTAAGGGAGACACCAAGACCTGCCAAGGTCTTCCAGGACACTCATTAGTCACTGAAACAGTTCTTCTCACCCACATCCAGGACCCTTTTCTTTCCAAGCTCCGTAGAATTCTGGTCAAATAAATGGTACAGGAGGTTCTAAGTCAGTCTCAAGTCTTACTCAGACTTCTGTGTTGCTGCAGTTGACTGCTGGGGCTTAACCTGAAGGAATAGAAGTCAGGCTCCAACCCCTGTAGCAGACACCAGAAGCCACAGTGAAGACGTTCATCCCATGACAGAGATCCACAATTGGGAGTAGACACAACCTAGGCCAAATACAGGTCTTGGCGGGGGACATTTTGTCTTCCCAGGACAAACTACTTTTTTTTCCTAAATCTTGTCCTATTTCTCTTATTAAAACTCATGCTCAAATGTCTTTTAATGTCACAGACATTTTGGAAGGATCTTTGGTTTTGAGAAACATTTGCTAAGGGGCTCTTTTTGGATTGTGAGACACCTACCCTAGATGCTGCGTGAAAGATAGTAGAAAGTTGAACTTGGTACTGAATAACTGGGGTTATTCCTAGCATTGCCACAGACTGCCTATGTGTGATTGCATCTTTAAGTGAGTTACTTCTTGTTTTTTATTGAATTAGGTTCTACATCTATAAAATGGAGGACATGAGGCAAATATCTCGTAAGGTGTAGTTGAGGACTAAATGAAACAATCCAAGTTGAAGATTTGGCACAAAATTAGCATTCAGATTTGTTAGTTGATATTTGAAATGACATTTTCTTTTCTTCTCTGTGTATGTTGTGTACTTGCATGTATATGTGTGTGCGTGTGCACACACAGCCAGAAGCTGATCATCATGTGCTGTCCTCAACAACTCTTTATCTTATCTTTTGAGACAATGCCTTTCCCCGTACCTGATGTTTATAGACTCAAAGTGCCTGTCCAGCGAGCCATAGCGATCCTCCTGTCTCTGCCTCCTCACTGCTGGGATTGCCAGTGTGTGCTGCTGTGCCTCCCTTTCCTTGAGTGTTCTGGGGATCAGAAATCAGATCCTCATGCTTATGAGGCAAACACATTACCAACTAAACCATTTTTTCAGCCTCTGCAATGACAATTTTCAACCAACTATCAGTCTTCACTCTGTTTGAGAAAGGAACAAGGTCAGACTGGCGGGAAACTTATCATGTTGAGAAATAACTGACTTAGCATGAATATCTGCTGAGCAAATGGCTTATTTCAGCATTTTATCATATTCAGCATCTACTATCTTCCAGTCTCCTTTTGACTTTGATTATTGAAAAAAGAAACCCATCATGATAAACAAAGTGCTGTTTCCTTAAACACGGTCTGTTCGTGGACAAGAAAGAAAAGGAATTAGAATGGAAATGCTACTTTGTCCATCCACTGTCCATCTTCTGGTTTCTGTTGGTGCTCACTTTTACTTAGTCCTCTGGTTTGGAGGTTTTATGGTAGTGATGGGATGGAGTTAGTATCTACTAACTCTGATTATGCTACCTTTTCCCAACTTTATTTTTAATGGCACTATTCTGCCAGTACCTGAACTCAGTCAAGGAAAAGTATGTACAGCGCTGAATTTGGCAAACACTGAAAATGAACATTTGCTTTCCTCTACCTTACAGTTGGTTGTGAAGCATTTTCCAGCACAATAATGAGCTTATACCCCCTTCCCCAGACATGTGAGTTGAGAATGACAAATCAGCATATTATAGTTTCCAGGTATATTGTTTTGTTTGTTTCCTTCTAGAATTGACTACCTGATAGAAGTGACTTTAATGGAAGAAGAAATTATTTTGGCTCATGGGTCATAAGTCTGTCTTGTGATGGGGAAAGCATGGGAACTTCATGGTGGTAGGAGTATGTAGCTAAGGAGCCTTATATCTTGGAGAAGTAGGAAGCAGGACTAGGCTATAACTCTTAAAAGCTTACCCCTAGTAGCCTACATCTGCTGTGTAGTCACCTAGTCCTTGTGTCCAAAATATTCAAAGACTTTCTGAAGCAGCATCAGTAGGTGATGACCAAGTATTCAAACACATAAGCTGGTTGGGGGTGGGGGGGTAGGGGCAGTTCCCATTCAAAACCTAACACTTGGCTTTGGTGACTGGTTTAGAAATGAATATACATTGAAAGACAGCCAGTGAGGTATAATGTCTGGATATTTTTTGTGAACATAACTTATAAAGAAAATTTCTCCTCACTTGGATTATAACTAGGTGGCTTCCAATAGCCAATGTACATTACATGCATACATATATACATGTAATTCACCTGAGAAAAGGAAAGAATAAGACACCAACTGGTAGACAGATCTTTGGCTTTCAAAGGAAAGTGACCCAATACATTTTCTCTTCCTTTTTCTTGACAAGCCAGTGCGAGTTGGAGTCCTTTTGTGTGAAAACAAGAGTCCCCACTAACACAGATGTATCAGATGCTATCTAGTGTCTGGGTTTTATCAGTTTGTAGTAATAGCTGCAAATTCTGCCTCTCCCACGGTGATGATCTCTCATATAACCCTGCAATATTATTTTTACAGCTCCATTCTTCAAGAAGTCCAGCCTGTTTTCCTTTCCCTTGAGTCTGAGCTGACCTTATCATTTGTTTTTCTCAATAAGACATAGTAGAAGGGATGTTCTACAGCTTCTGGCTCTAGATCTCAAGTTTCCTGGATGCTGCCACTCCATTCTCAGAAAGGCAAGACCATAGTCCCCAGAAGCCATCGTCAGTGTGGACAGGACCAGAAGTAAACAGATTCCCAGCTCTTCTAGCCATTCCTTCTGAAGCCATATATAGCCCCAGCCAGCCCTGCAAGTTGAATGGTTACATGAAGGGGTCCACTTAAGAGAAAACAAGCCGATAGCCAGTCATTAGAATCTGGAGCAAAGAGGAGCCATTGTTTGAAATAACTCAGCGATGGATTAATTACTACAGAGAAAAAAAAGTACGTGTTTCTCTTTAGCATCCAAACTTTCTACTTTAATGAGGAGATCAAAGGCTTACGTAGGGTAAGAATGTTGGGAATTTGACACTAAAGAGTTGGGCTGGAATCCTGGTTCCTCTACTTAATACCTTTGGGAAATTTGTTTACTCTTTTTACTTTTTCTACGTCTACTAAGGTTTAGATATGGTCTACATTGCGCCTCAAAGTTTTACTTGCTGAAGTTCAAGTCCCAAAGTTACAAGTTAATGCTCTTAAAAGGAAAGAAGGATCATTTACAGTGCTGGCCATAGATGGGGTGTTGGGAAGTGGTTTTGTTTAGATAAGGTCATTAAGGTGATTGAATCCTGATGACTTTATAGAGGAGGAGAGAGCCCACATGTGCGAACACATAAATGCTCCCCATATCTCACCATTTAATGTGATGGGCCTCATTGGGGCTGTCTCAGAAGGAAGACTATCATTTCCCTATTAATAAGATAAAATAAACCTTTTCCCCCCAAAATTAAACTATCCTGCCTGAGGAATTTCTTGGTAGTAAGTGATGAAACACGGACTCCTGTGCTCCACTAAGGAGTGAACTGTAACTCCTGCCCAGTTCATATGTTAAAGGCCTAGCTAACTCCCAGTTGATAAGATTTAGAGTAGGGCCTTTGGGAAGTGTGGTGGTCTGAATGAAAATGGCCCCTACAGACTCATAGGGAGTGGCACTCTTAGGAGGTGTGGCCTTGTTGGAGGAAGTGTGGCCTTGTTGGAGGAAGTATGTCTCCAATGCTCAAACTAGGCCCAGTGTGGCACACTGTCCCTTTCTTCTTTCTGTCTGTGGATCCAAATGTAGAGCTCTTGGCTCCTTCAGCACCGTGCCTGCCTACATGCTGCCATGCTTCCCACCAGGATGACAACGGCCTACACACCCTGAAACTGTAAGCCACTCCCAATGAAATGTTTTCCTTCATAAGAGTAGCCACAGTCATGATGTCTCTTCACAGCAATAAAACCCTAAGACAGGAAGTCATTAGGCTTAGACAAGATTGTGAGGTTGAGAAAGTCATGATAAGGATTAATAACCCTTTTCTAGTTCCTCATCTTTCTCTACCTCACCCTCTCCTATGAGGCTATTTACCAATCAGGAAGTGAGCACCCCCCCCACAATGTCACTTTAATGGCATTTGGATTTGAGGCTTTTAACCTCCAAATCAGTAATAATAAATTAATTCTGTTAAGTCATTTAGTTTATTATGTTTTATTATTATAGGCTGAGCAAACTAATGCAGATTTTGTAACCAGACGCAGGGTGTTTCTGGAGCAGGTCACTGAACATGTGGAAGCAGCTTTACAAGTTAGCAGTAGGTTGAGGTTGAAAGATTGCTGATGTTCTTGCCAGGAAAAGGGAACGCCAAGGGAGGAATTCTGGTGAAGTCTCAAATGGAAAGAGGCAACCTACGATTGGAGGCTGAGGAAAGGCAGCCCTTGCTACTAAGTAACAAATAACTTAATTTTGCTTAATGTCATACGGAAAATAGAAGTTACAAACAAGGAAGGGAGTCGAATGTTCAGCTGAGGAGATCTCAAACCAAAATGTTGAAAGAGCAGCTTAGTGCCTCCTGACTATGTGTAGTACTTAGTACTTAGTACTTAGTGTAGTATTCACTACTATGTATAGTAACATCTATTACTTAGTGACCAGGGTACTTTCTCAGAAATGTGGGATTACATGCTGTTGCAATTTCCCCCCCCCCCCAATCATAAATGATACTTACGCAAACCTAGATGGTAGAGGCCCGGCATCCAACATGGCTACTTGATGCAGTTAAGACACCTAGTTGATACAAGAATCTGAGGTTGCTGTTGGCATTACCACAGTGTTTCATAGAGAACTATATTTAGAAGGCATAAAAGGAGCAAAGGTATAGCCTAAAATGAGCACTAAAAGCATAGTGTAGTAAACACGTAAACAAATAATAGTTTATTATAACTCCCATTTCTTCTGTACTGAGCATAACAGTATGTGGTACTCTTTTATATGACTGGATGCTCATTACGTTTGCTTCCACCAGCATTAGCACAAACGCCCTAGTGACTCACTCTACTACACCGTCACTAGCAGACAAGAACATTTTCAGCTCCATTGTAATCTTAGGTGATCTATCATCAACTGAAGCATTGCTGTGCAGTTGATGACTATAAAGTATGGGGGCTGAGAAATGAACTGAAGAAATAGTTGTTAAGAGCAACCGACACTGGGATATTTGGAAATCGCTAAGCCTATTCATATCACAAAAACAAAATGAGAGAACTTGTTGTGAAGAGAGCATGAAGGGTGTGTCTGCACAGAGGCGTGATAAAAGGGATCGTGGGTTCAACTTGTGAAGTTAATTACCCATCTCCAAGGAAGCCAGAGGCAAGCAGGGGAGTGTTCTAGTGTTTGCACTGCCAATATGAGCAGAGGCATAGGATAAGATGAAGGGAGGCTATTAGGCTTGTTGCATTTTATAGGATAAGATTGTACAACTATCTGGCTGTGAATGTGTCTTTAAGACAGGGGATAGGTCCAGAATGCTCAGGCCAGGCAGGAAATCTGCCTCTGGCTCAGCTTCCAAGGGCAAGACCACTGCCCAGCAGAGCTGTGCGGTCAAGCCCTGACAGAGAATCATGTGGATAGCAACATGTTGCTTAGATCTGAGGGCAGCACTACCACTTTTAGTGGACTTGGAGATCCAGCAATCAATGAGAGAAGATTGTCCTTGGACCCCAGGCTCTAATGAAATTTGCCCTGACAACTTTTGGATTTGCTTGGAACCCCTCTAATTTCCCCTCCTTTAAAGAAGAACCTGAGTATATAAAACAGCAAGAAATCAACTGCTGCAGTTTAAGCCACCTAGTCTATGATATTCTGTGATGGCAGCCTGATAGACTACTACAGCATCTGGTGAAGGGGAATAATGGACTTAACCTCATAGGCTTGACACAGAAGGGTAGACAATAAACAACGTCTTATGTGCCCAGTCCCTAGCACACAGGGCCATTCGATAAACAGTTGCTCTTATAATTCTCAGCATTGACACCCATGTTATGTGAAGTGGATACAAATTGTTGAACGATGATTTGATCTGGAGGAATTGTCCCGGGCTGAGCCCAACTTATACTTATGGCAAGATCCAAACTAGCTTTATCATATTTACAAGGAATGGAGAGAGGGGCAGGAAACCTACTTTCATTTGACATCAAAGACACCCCTGGAAGGAACTCACCATCAGAATGAAAGTAGTTTGCATTTCTGAGAACTTACTATGCACTGCACATAGCAGCAGGGGCATTACTTAGGGTATTCCATTTCAGCATCATGAGGATCCAATGAAGTCATTTCTATCAATATTTTTACTTTACATGTGAAAGAACCAAGACACAGAGTTAGGTGACTGACTATAGTCACACTGCTAGTGAAGGTGGAACCAGGAATTTCATTCATCTCCAGTTGATTAAATATTTTTAACCTCTTACCACACTACTTTGGTTCTAGAACAACCAAACAGAGCTAGTCAACACTACTTGCATTCGCTAAGGTGACAGTGTGTCTAAGTTGGTATAAAGGGAAAGGAAGATATGAATAAAGAGCAAAGGAATTATCTGCCATTTGTAGAACACTGAACGTGACAAAGAAAAAGTGGCAGCTCTGATACCAACCTCTTGATGGACCATGAGAGGGGCTTCCCATGCCCCAACACCAGCTGTCCAGTGTGGCATTTCACCGCCGGATCAGGCATCAGTGACTATCTACAGCCGCCAAGCATCTCTGGCAGAGATGGGGAGTAGTGACAATGCCTTTGGCAGGCATTGGGCGTGAAAAGGCCTTTTGGCTGAGGCAGGGATGAGAAACTCGGCTCAGGCAGCGTCATGGGAGGGATGTGTTTGAACACACAGCTTCTTCTAGAGTAAAAAGCCTGCTGGACACAGTGGGAAGGCTCAGAATCATTTGGGAGGAATCCAAGGGGTTCTTGCTCTCTGCAGCCAGAGACACTCTGTTTTTCATGCTGTGGCTTTGACCCTATGCGGACTCAGATAACAGTAGACAGAGGCTGTCAGAAACAAACATGAAGCAGGTGACAATCAAAAGAGAAGCTATAAAAAAAGGCTTTGTTGCCAGAAACCTCTTTCCCTTCCATGAGTCTTAAAACTTCTGTCATGCAGTCCACTCTTCTGGGTTAAGATAATATGCTTGGAGCCTTTCTGGTTGCAGGCAGATACAATACCCTTGCCCATTATTATCATAGCTCTTGCTATTGGGGGTAAAAAAAACCCCAAACAGGTAAATGACCCTGGTATAGTGTTCATGACAAGTGAGCATGCATAAGCCCTGAGTTCTGTCCCCAGCACCACAAAAAAAAATAAACAACAAAAACCAACAACAACAACAACAAAAAACCAAAAAACAAACAAACAAAAAAAAGCAAACAAAACCCCAAACCCTCCCAACAGTCCCCCTTTAACAGTATTAGCCTATCATACCAAATAGGTCAACACACTCTGAGATATACTACTAAGGAATCTGCTTGAGATCCCACCAAAGTACAAAGGAGGAATTCTATTTACCTATTTACCTCTGTGATGGCTAATCTTTCCTCCCAACTTGATATACCTGGATAGAAGGACCATCAACCGAAGGATTGCCTGCATCAGATTGGCATGCAGATGTGCCTGTGGGGCATTTTTTCTTCTTGCTCTCTAATTGATGGAGGAGGGCCTGGGCACTGCTGGTGGTACCACCCCTATGTAGATGAGCCTGGACTGTATAGGAAAGGTAGCTGAATGTAAGCCTGGGGTCAAGCCAGTAAAGAGCATTTCTTCATGGTCTCGCCTCAGTTCTTGCTTCCAGGTTCCCATCTCAGGCTCCATTTAGAGTGGTTATAGTTGTAGCGTACAAAACCCTCTCCTCCCATGTATTGGCTTTTTGTGCCATGGTTTGTTAGCAGCAGCATGGAAACAAACCGGAACAATCTCCTTTTCCCAAGCCTAGCTCCTCCAGCATGTACTTGTGAGTACCTCAGCACATACAGACTTGTGATTCTTCAAGAGAAGTATATGGTAACATCAAGATGGTCACAAATCCTTTGCACTTTTCCCACTGAGAGGTAGATCTAATGCTCTCCTTTTAAACCAAGTGCCTGTGGTTGGTCACCTCAAACCAAGAAAGCATAGTTGGAGTGACGCCATGTGGCATCTAAAGCCTAGCTTAGAAGTCTTGTAGTTGTTCATTTGACTTGTATCTCCTTACTCTTCTCTTCTTTCCTCCTTTTCCTCTCCTCTTCTCCTAATTTCCTGCCAAAGTCCATGGAGAAACCACTTACCCTCTATGCTAGTGTTTCTCAAATGGTCCTTTACATGCAAGTCACCTGGAGCCCTCACTAATCTGAGCCTCTTATTCTGACTTTACAGAAAGGAAAGGAAGGGCTGGAATGTCTGGTGCCCTAACTGTTCCCAGGTAATACTGCTGCCACTGTAGCCTGAAGACCTGGAGGAATGGTTGGTTTCTTGGGGTAAAATGGCTCCTCAAAAGCGCATATATTTTGAATGTTTAGGTCACCAAGGATGGAACAAGGAAAATTTGAAAAGGATTATAGGACCTAGGAGGGTGTGGTCGTTATTGTTGGAGTAGTGTGTCCACTTGGGGTGGTGCTTTAGGCGTTCAAAGGCCCAGCGCAAGGCCACAGTCTGCGTCATCAATCTCATCCTCATCTCTCTCTCGCTCGTCTCTCTCTCTCGTCCTCTCCTCTCTCTCTCTCTCCTCATCCTCTCACTCTCTCCTCTCTGCGTCTTCAGTCATGTTGTCGAATTCTCATCTAACATCTCTGGCACCAGCTCCACATCCACCTACTTTCTGTCATGATGATGATGGACTCACCTCTGAAAGTATAAACTAGCCCCCAAGCAAAATCTTCCTTTTATAAGTGTTGCCTCGCTTATTGTATCACTTCACAACAACAGAACAGTGACTAATACAATTGAGGTGACCTTATCTACCTGTCCTCATAACTGTAATAAGGAAGAAGTTTGGGTTTATAATAAGTAGTCTCAAGGGCCCATACCAATAGTCAGAATATTCTCCACAGTTGAGTGGAGAGTGGGGTATGTCTTTCTCACATACTCTGGTGCCTCTTTGACCTTCCCCTGGAGGGGGAGCCTGGTGGCACTCAGAGAAGACAGCAGGTTACCAAGAAGAGACTTGATATTCCATGAAATATAGGGGGAGGAATCTCCCTCTCAGAACAGTCAAGGGGAGGGGGAAAAGGGAAAGGGGGGGAGGGAGGAATGGAAAGACAGGGGATGGGTAAACATGGAGATGTAACAAGAATAAATTAATAATAAAAAAAAAGAATATGGTGTTCATTTGCTGAACTGCATATTTTGCCACCAGGATCTCACTTTGGTTTTCCCTTTACCCTCTGGTCCTTGAGTTCTCCATTGAATAAATTCAGAGAGGACACATAGAGCACAGTAAAGAAAATAGAAAGAATTATCCTTAGGGATGAGAATTCATTAAAGTGTCATATTCTCAGGGATGAGATTGGACCATGAACAAAAGAACCAAGTCATATTCTTGTGTAGTGAGAGTGGACACTGGCCAGAGAGACCACCACGCCAACCTGCATGCTGAGGTGCACATTATAATATTTCTCAAAGTTTCTTGAAGAGATAACTTTCCTGAAGGACAGTCTCCTGTCCAGGTGATTAACAGTCTTTAGGGAAGGGGGAAGAGTATGTTTTTGTTCTTTACTAGATAGCCATGTTACCACCCAGGGCCGAAGCCACAACTCAGATTCTTTTTTTTTTTTTTTCTCCTTTCTCCCAAATAATCTAAGAGCAGATTTTAAAAAGAATTAAACTAAGAAATATATATATATATATATATATATATATATATATATATATTATATATATATATATGTAAAACAGCCGTGCATTTGCAGGTAGAAATAGCCTTCCTTTGATGGTTTCCACAAAGCTCTGCTATCTCTCTCCTTCTCCCTTTCATGTGGTATTTTAAATATTCAGGAGGGACAACTATGATGCTTTTCTTCCTATCCACTCCTCTTCACATGGTATTTTAGATTCAAAGGAGGGGGCAATTGTGATAGTTTTACCTTCCTTAAAATAAAATTAGCATGTTACCACGGATACAGGAAGTAGGGGGTCCAAAGCTGATTTATGCGGGTGGGGTTCATCCATAATGGCTTTCAAGTCTGCTAAATGCTAATGAGATACCTAACAATTTAAGTTATACTTACTTTGAGGCTAATATGTGGAGGTCACTTAGCTTCGATAGGAATGTAATTTCAGAGAAAGTCCCTGGAAACATTTCACTTTTCAGAGACTTAAAGACTCATCAAAAATGCATCCATCAGAAATATCAGGACTCTATAGCACTCCAACTGTTCTCGTCTCTGCCATTCATCAAGATGTCCAGGAAGCAAAACTTGTTTTGTAGGTATTTACTCATTCATTCAACATATACTTACTGAATACCTTCTCATTGCTGGGACCCTGCTAAGTTATGGGTTTCATGAGTGGCATGTCATTGGCCACCATGAAGTGACCTACAGAATATCTTTGCCTCAAAATCATAGCAATTGCACAAGTAAAATAACGATGATGATGATGATGATGATGATGATGATGATGATAGTAGTAATATAGGAGTAATGTGACTTCTAATATTTCCCCATATAAGGAGATTCTAACTACCATTCTGTCTTCGTTAGAGTTTCTAACCAAGTTACTGTGAAAAGACATTCTAACCACAGCAACCCTCATCAAGGAAAACATTTAATTGGGGCTGGTTTACAGGTTCAGAGATTTAGTTCATTATCACCATGGCAGGAAGCATGGCAGCATGCAGGCAGACATGGTGCTGGAGAAGGAGCTAAGAGCAGTGAGACAGAGCGAATAGAGAGATATAGAGAGGAGAGAGAGTATAGATCTATCTCGCTCGCTATCTCTCTCGATCCCGCCTCTCGCCTCGTATCGCCGCGCTCCCGCTACAGCTACCCAGCCACTAGACAGCGACATAGACAGATAGACAGAGAGACAGACACAG